>NC_138059.1:43880739-44154239 GCF_964194185.1 Rhinolophus hipposideros
AGACATGGGAACAACCAAAATGCCCTTCAATAGACGAAAGGAAAAAGTTGGAAGTTGTGGTATAGATACACAATGGAATACCATTCGGCAGTAAGGAAAGGTGATATAGGAACATTTCTGACAACATGGATGGATCTTGAGAGTATAAATCTCAGCGAATTGAGTCAGACGGAAAAAGCAGAGAACCATGTTATTTCACTGATATGTGGTACAGAAAACAAAAACAACATAAGAAGAATACATCAAATGAGAAAAAAAAAGAAAACCTCATAGACACAGACAAGCGTTTAGTGGTTACCAGAGAGTAAAGGGGATGTGGGGAGGAAGATGAGGGTAAGTGGGTGGGATCAAAGATATGGTGATGGAAGGAGAACTGAGTCCGGGTGGTGAACACACCGTGGGATTTATAGATGATGTGATACGGAATTGTGCACCTCAAATCTGTGTAATTTCACTAACGATTGTCACCCCAATATATTTAAAAAGAAAACACCAAAAAATAAACAAATAAGCAGAGGGAAACAACATACAATACCACCACAGGTATTCTGTGATGGTGGAAAGGCAAACAATGGAGAAACAGTCTTACCAGAAAACTCAAGCTAGAATGACAGAAAATCCTCACGTATCAATAATCACCCTAAGTGTACATGGACTGAACTCACCACTGAAAAGGCACAGAGTAGCAGACTGGATCAAAACAGTAAACCCAAACATAGGCTGTCTCAAAGAGACACATCTCAGCTACAAGGACAAACATAGACTCAAAGTGAAAGGGTGGTAATTGATACTCCAAGTATATGGTACCCAGAGAAAAGCAGGTGTAGCCATACGGATACCAGATTAAACAGACTTCAGAGTGGAACAGATAACAAGAGACAAAGATGAACATTTCATAACGGTAAAGGGGATTATACAACAAGAAGACGTAACAGTCATCCATATTTAGGCCCCCAATCTGGGAGCACCGAAATATACCCAGCAACTTCTACCAGAGCTAAAGGGAGAAATTGAGCAACACTCAATTATGCTAGGGACTTAAGTACATCACTGACAGCTATGGATAGATCATCCAAACAGAAAAGAAATAATGAAATAGCAGCCCTAAATGACACATTCGCTGAAATGGACACAATTGACAGGTACAGAGCCCTTCATCCTGAAACATCAGGCTATACTACACATTCTTTTCGAGGGTACATGGGACACTCTCAAGGATAGACCACCTATTGGGACGTAAAATCAGCCTCAGCAAATTGAAGAAGATTGAAATCACACCAGGCATATGGTCTCTGATCACAAGGAGTTGTGATCAATTGGCTATCAACTGCGAGAAGAAAGCAGGAGAAAACACAAATACATGGAGATTAAACAACAGACTTGTAAAGAACGACTGGGTCAAAGAAGAAACTAGAGGAGAGATCAAAAGATACATAGCAACAAGTGGCAATGAAAACACACACACACATCCTACCAAAATTTTTGGGATGCAGCGAAAGCACGTCTAAGAGGAAAATTATATCATTAGAGGCCTATGTCAAGAAAACAAGAAAAACCCCAAATAAATAACTTCATGTTACCACCTTAGAAAGCTAGAAAAGTAAGAACGAGTGAAACCCAAGGTCCGCAAGAGAAAGCAAATAACAAAAATCAGAGCAGAACTAAATGAACTAGAGATAGGGCTAGGGCTAGGGCTAGGGCTAGGGCTAGGGCTAGGGCTAGGGCTATGGCTAGGGCTGGGGCTGGGGCTGGGGCTAGGGCTGGGGCTAGGGCTGGGGCTAGGGGTTAGGGTTAGGGTTAGGGTTAGGGTTAGAGTTAAGGTTAGGGTTAGGGTTAGGGTTAAGGTTAGGGTTAGGGTTAGGGTTAGGGTTAGGGTTAGGGTTAGGTTTAGGGTTAGGATTAGGCTTAGGGATAGGGTTAGGGTTAGGGGTAGGGGTAGGGTTAGAGATTAGGGTTAGGGATTAGGGTTAGGTTTGGGTTAGGGTGTGGGTTAGGGGTTAGGGTTAGGGTTCGGGTTAGGGTTAGGGTTAGGGTTAGGGTTATGGGTTAGGGTTAGGGTTAGGGTTAGGGTTAGGGGTTAGGGTTAGGGTTAGGGTTGGGTTAGGGTTAGGGTTAGGGTTAGGGTTAGGGTTTGGGTTAGGGTTAGGGTTAGGGTTAGGGTTAGGGTTAGGTTAGGGTTAGGGTTAGGGTTAGGGTTAGGGTTAGGGTTAGGGTTGAGGGTTAGGGTTAGGGTTAGGCTTAGGGTTAGCGTTAGGTTTAGGGTTAGGGTTAGGGTTAGGGTTAGAAAAAAAATGAACTAGAGAACAAAAAGACAAGAGAAAAAAATTCATGGGACAAAGAGCTGGTTCTTTGAAAAGCTTAACAGAATCGACCGACCCTTGGCTGGACTCACTGAGATAAAAAGAGAGGAGACACTAACAAAATCAGAAATGAGAAAGGGGAAGTTATCACGGACACCACGGAAATACAAAGGATCATGCAAGAATGCTATGAAGGAATACATGCCACCAAATCCAACAACCTACAAGAAATGGACAAGTTTTTAGGAACATATAGCCTCCCAAGGCTTTGAACCATGAAGAAGTGGAAAATCTAAACAGACCGATCACCACTAAGGACATTGAATCAGTCATCCAAAATCTTCCCAAAAGCAAAAGTCTGGGACCAGATGGTTTCACTAGCGAATTCTACCAAACCTTCACAGAAGATCGAGTACCAATCCTGCTCAAAGTCTTCCAAAACATTGAAGAAGAGTCAGTACTCCCTAACTCATTTTATGAGGCCAACATTATGCTGATACCAAAACCTGGTAAGGACAACACACAGAAAAGAAAACGACACGCCAAAGATCTCTGATGACTACTGAGGCAAAAATCCTAAACAAAATCCCAGCAAATCGAATACAACGATGCGTTAAGCAGATTATTCATCACGACCTAGTGGTGTTCATCCCCGTGCCACAGGGATGTTTCAACATCCGCAAGTCCATCCATGCGATACGTCACGTAAACAAACTAAAGGACAAAAGTCATATGCTTCTATCAGTTGATGCAGAAAAAGTATTTGGCAAGACACAACATCCATTTATGTTTAAAACACTTAATAAAATAGGTATAGAAGGAAAATACCTTAACACAATTAAGGCCCATATATGCCAAGCCCTCAGCTAATCTCATACTTAATTAATGGTGACAAACTGAAGCCCCTTTGCTCTACGTTCAGGAACACGGCAGGGCTGTCCCCTATCACCTCTGCTTTTCAACATAGTGTTGGAAGTCCTTACCAGACCAATCAGGCAAGAGAGAGAAATAAAAGGCATCCACATTGGGAATGAAGAAGGTAAATTATCACTCTTTGCCGATGACATGCATAGAGATACATAGAGAACCCTAAAGACGCCACCAAACTGCTGTTAGAAACAATCAACGAATACAGCAAAGTTGCTGGCTACAAAAATCAACGTACAAAATCCATTGCATTGCTATCTACCAACAATGAAATCTCAGAAAAAGAAACACGAAAAACAATTCCCTTTGCCATCGCAGCAAAAAGAATAAAATACCTAGGGAGAAACTTAACCAAGGATGTGAACGACCTATATGCTGAAAACTAAAGAAATCGAAGAAGACACAAAGAAATGGAAAGACATCCCGTGCTCGTGGATTGGAAGAATCAACATAGTTCAAATGGCCATATTACCCGAAGGAATACACAGATTTAATGCCATTCCCATCAAAATCCCAATGGCACTTTTTAAGGAAACACGACAGAAAAAGCATCCGATCTGTTTGGAACCACTAAAGACCCCGAATAACAAAAGCAATCTTAAGAAAAAAAAAAGAACAATACTGGAGGTATCGCACTCCCCGACTTTAGCTTGTACTACAGGGCTACAATAATCAAACCAGCATGGTATTGGCAGCAATACAGCCACATAGACAAATGGAATAGAACTGAGAACCCCGAAAGAAAACCACATAAATATGGACAGACAATTTTTGACGAAGAAGCTAAACACATACAGAGGAGGAAATACAGCCTTTTCCATAAACGGTGCTGGGAGAACTGCACAGCCACGCGCAAAAGAACGAAACTGGAATGCTATCTGTCACCCCGTACCGAAATTAATTCAAAGTGAATCAAAGACCGAAGCATAGGACCTGACACAATAAACTGCACAGAAGAAAACGTACGTACTAAACTTATAGACCTGGGGTTCAAAGAGCATTTTATGAATTTGACTGCAAAGGCAATGGAAGTGTAAAAGCTAAAATAAACGAATGGGACTACATGAAACTTAAAAGCTTCTGCACAGCAGAAGAAACCATCGACAAAATAAAGAGGCAACCGACTGAATGGGAAAAGACTTTTGCAAACAGTGCCTCCGACAAGGGGCTAATATCCAAACTATACAAGGAACTCATGTCGTCCAATGACAAGAAAACAAAGCAAAAAAATAAAAATAAAAAAAACCATTGAAAAATGAGCAGATGACCTGAAGAGAGATTTCTCCAAAGAGGACATACAAATGCCAAATAGACATATGAAAAAATGCTCAACATCAAAAATCATCAGAGAAATTCAAATAAAAACCACAGTGAGATGTGGGAATGCAGACTGGTGCAGCCGTTATGGAAGGCAGTGTGGAGGTTCCTGAAAAAACTTCGACTAGAAAGAATTGACCATGTGATCCAGGAATCCCTCTCCTGGATATCTACCCCCAACATTTGAAAACATTTCTACATAACGACACGTGTGCTCCAATGTTCATTGCAGCTTTGTTTACGGTGGCCAAGACATGGGAACAACCAAAATGCCCTTCAATAGACGAAAGGAAAAAGTTGGAAGTTGTGGTATAGATACACAATGGAATACCATTCGGCAGTAAGGAAAGGTGATATAGGAACATTTCTGACAACATGGATGGATCTTGAGAGTATAAATCTCAGCGAATTGAGTCAGACGGAAAAAGCAGAGAACCATGTTATTTCACTGATATGTGGTACAGAAAACAAAAACAACATAAGAAGAATACATCAAATGAGAAAAAAAAAGAAAACCTCATAGACACAGACAAGCGTTTAGTGGTTACCAGAGAGTAAAGGGGGTGTGGGGAGGAAGATGAGGGTAAGGGGGTGGGATCAAAGATATGGTGATGGAAGGAGAACTGAGTCCGGGTGGTGAACACACCGTGGGATTTATAGATGATGTGATACGGAATTGTGCACCTGAAATCTGTGTAATTTCACTAACGATTGTCACCCCAATAAATTTAAAAAGAAAACACCTAAAAATAAACAAATAAGCAGAGGGAAACATCATACAATACCACCACAGGTATTCTGTGATGGTGGAAAGGCAAACAATGGAGACACAGTCTTACCAGAAAACTCAAGCTAGAATGACAGAAAATCCTCACGTATCAATAATCACCCTAAGTGTACATGGACTGAACTCACCACTGAAAAGGCACAGAGTAGCAGACTGGATCAAAACAGTAAACCCAAACATAGGCTGTCTCAAAGAGACACATCTCAGCTACAAGGACAAACATAGACTCAAAGTGAAAGGGTGGTAATTGATACTCCAAGTATATGGTACCCAGAGAAAAGCAGGTGTAGCCATACGGATACCAGATTAAACAGACTTCAGAGTGGAACTGATAACAAGAGACAAAGATGAACATTTCATAACGGTAAAGGGGATTATACAACAAGAAGACGTAACAGTCATCCATAATTAGGCCCCCAATCTGGGAGCACCGAAATATACCCAGCAACTTCTACCAGAGCTAAAGGGAGAAATTGAGCAACACTCAATTATGCTAGGGACTTAAGTACATCACTGACAGCTATGGATAGATCATCCAAACAGAAAAGAAATAATGAAATAGCAGCCCTAAATGACACATTCGCTGAAATGGACACAATTGACAGGTACAGAGCCCTTCATCCTGAAACATCAGGCTATACTACACATTCTTTTCGAGGGTACATGGGACACTGTCAAGGATAGACCACCTATTGGGACGTAAAATCAGCCTCAGCAAATTGAAGAAGATTGAAATCACACCAGGCATATGGTCTCTGATCACAAGGAGTTGTGATCAATTGGCTATCAACTGCGAGAAGAAAGCAGGAGAAAACACAAATACATGGAGATTAAACAACAGACTTGTAAAGAACGACTGGGTCAAAGAAGAAACTAGAGGAGAGATCAAAAGATACATAGCAACAAGTGGCAATGAAATCACACACACACATCCTACCAAAATTTTTGGGATGCAGCGAATGCACGTCTAAGAGGAAAATTATATCATTAGAGGCCTATGTCAAGAAAACAAGAAAAACCCCAAATAAATAACCTCATGTTACCACCTTAGAAAGCTAGAAAAGTAAGAACGAGTGAAACCCAAGGTCCGCGGGAGAAAGCAAATAACAAAAATCAGAGCGGAAATAAACGAACTAGAGATAGGGCTAGGCTAGGGCTAGGGCTAAGGCTAGGGCTAGGGCTAGGGCTAGGGCTAGGGCTGGGGCTGGGGCTGGGGCTGGGGCTGGGGCTGGGGCTAGGGCTGGGGCTGTGGCTGGGGCTAGGGGTTAGGGTTAGTGTTAGGGTTAGGGTTAGAGTTAAGGTTAGGGTTAGGGTTAGGGTTAGGGTTAGGGTTAGGGTTAGGGTTAGGCTTAGGCTTAGGCTTAGGGTTAGGCTTAGGGTTAGGGTTAGGGTTAGGGTTAGGGTTAGGGTTAAGGTTAGGGGTTAGGGTTAGGGTTAGGGTTAGGGTTAGGGTTAGGTTTAGGGTTAGGGTTTGGGTAAGTGTTAGGGTTAGGGTTAGGGTTAGGGTTAGGGTTAGGGATTAGGGTTAGGGTTAGGGTTAGGGTTAGGGTTAGGGGTTAGGCATAGGGTTAGCGTTAGGTTTAGGGTTAGGGTTATGGTTAGGGTTAGGGTTAGGGGTTAGGGTTAGGGTTAGGGTTAGGGTTAGGGTTAGGGTTAGGGTTAGGGTTTAGGGTTAGGGTTAGGGTTAGGGTTAGGGTTAGGGTTAGGGTTAGGGTTAGGTTTAGGGTTAGGGTTAGAAAATAAATGAACTAGAGAACAAAAAGACAAGAGAAAAGAATTCATGGGACAAAGAACTGGTTCTTTGAAAAGCTTAACAGAATCGACCGACCCTTGGCTGGACTCACTGAGATAAAAAGAGAGGAGACACTAACAAAATCAGAAATGAGAAAGGGGAAGTTATCACGGACACCACGGAAATACAAAGGATCATGCAAGAATGCTATGAAGGAATACATGCCACCAAATCCAACAACCTAGAAGAAATGGACATGTTCTTAGGAACATATAGCCTCCCAAGGCTTTGAACCATGAAGAAGTGGAAAATCTAAACAGACCGATCACCACTAAGGACATTGAATCAGTCATCCAAAACCTTACCAAAAGCAAAAGTCTGGGACCAGATGGTTTCACTAGCGAATTCTACCAAACCTTCACAGAAGATCGAGTACCAATCCTGCTCAAAGTCTTCCAAAACATTGAAGAAGAGTCAGTACTCCCTAACTCATTTTATGAGGCCAACATTATGCTGATACCAAAACCTAGTAAGGACAACACACAGAAAAGAAAACGACACGCCAAAGATCTCTGATGACTACTGAGGCAAAAATCCTAAATAAAAATCCCAGCAAATCGAATACAACGATGCGTTAAGGAGATTATTCATCACGACCAAGTGGGGTTCATCCCCGAGCCACAGGGATGTTTCAACATCCGCAAGTCCATCCATGCGATACGTCACGTAAAAAAACTAAAGGACAAAAGTCATATGCTTCTATCAGTTGATGTAGAAAAAGCATTTGGCAAGACACAACATCCATTTATGTTTAAAACACTTAGTAAAATAGGTATAGAAGGAAAATACCTTAACACAATTAAGGCCCATATATGCCAAGCCCTCAGCTAATCTCATACTTAATTAATGGTGACAAACTGAAACCCCTTTGCTCTACGTTCAGGAACACGGCAGGGCTGTCCCCTATCACCTCTGCTTTTCAACATAGTGTTGGAAGTCCTTACCAGACCAATCAGGCAAGAGAGAGAAATAAAAGGCATCCACATTGGGAATGAAGAAGGTAAATTATCACTCTTTGTCGATGACATGCATAGAGATACATAGAGAACCCTAAAGACGCCACCAAACTGCTGTTAGAAACAATCAACGAATACAGCAAAGTTGCTGGCTACAAAAATCAACGTACAAAATCCATTGCATTGCTATCTACCAACAATGAAATCTCAGAAAAAGAAACACGAAAAACAATTCCCTTTGCCATCGCAGCAAAAAGAATAAAATACCTAGGGAGAAACTTAACCAAGGATGTGAACGACCTATATGCTGAAAACTAAAGAAATCGAAGAAGACACAAAGAAATGGAAAGACATCCCGTGCTCGTGGATTGGAAGAATCAACATAGTACAAATGGCCATATTACCCGAAGGAATACACAGATTTAATGCCATTCCCATCAAAATCCCAATGGCACTTTTTAAGGAAACACGACAGAAAAAGCATCCGATCTGTTTGGAACCACTAAAGACCCCGAATAGCCAAAGCAATCTTAAGAAAAAAGAACAATACTGGAGGTATCGCACTCCCCGACTTTAGCTTGTACTACAGGGCTACAATAATCAAAACAGCATGGTATTAGCAGCAAAACAGCCACACAGACCAATGGAATAGAACTGAGAACCCCGAAAGAAAACCACATGAATATGGACAGACAATTTTTGACGAAGAAGCTAAACACATACAGAGGAGGAAAGACAGCCTCTTCCATAAACGGTGCTGGGAGAACTGCACAGCCACGCGCAAAAGAACGAAACTGGAATGCTATCTGTCACCCCGTACCGAAATTAATTCAAAATGGATGAAAGACCGAAGCATAGGACCTGACCCAATAAACTGCACAGAAGAAAACGTACGTACTAAACTTATAGACCTGGGGTTCAAAGAGCATGTTATGAATTTGACTCCAAAGGCAATGGAAGTGTAAAAGCTAAAATAAACGAATGGGACTACATGAAACTTAAAAGCTTCTGCACAGCAGAAGAAACCATCGACAAAATAAAGAGGCAACCGACTGAATGGGAAAAGACTTTTGCAAACAGTGCCTCCGACAAGGGGCTAATATCCAAACTATACAAGGATAGTCGTCCAATGACAAGAAAACAAAGCAAAAAAATAAAAATAAAAAAAACCATTGAAAAACGAGCAGATGACCTGAAGAGAGATTTCTCCAAAGAGGACATACAAATGCCAAATAGACATATGAAAAAATGCTCAACATCAAAAATCATCAGAGAAATTCAAATAAAAACCACAGTGAGATGTGGGAATGCAGACTGGTGCAGCCGTTATGGAAGGCAGTGTGGAGGTTCCTGAAAAAACTTCGACTAGAAAGAATTGACCATGTGATCCAGCAATCCCTCTCCTGGATATCTACCCCCAACATTTGAAAACATTTCTACATAACGACACGTGTGCTCCAATGTTCATTGCAGCTTTGCTTACGGTGGCCAAGACATGGGAACAACCAAAATGCCCTTCAATAGACGAAAGGAAAAAGTTGGAAGTTGTGGTATAGATACACAATGGAATACCATTCGGCAGTAAGGAAAGGTGATATAGGAACATTTCTGACAACATGGATGGATCTTGAGAGTGTAAATCTCAGCGAATTGAGTCAGACGGAAAAAGCAGAGAACCATGTTATTTCACTGATATGTGGTACAGAAACCAAAAACAACATAAGAAAAATACATCAAATGAGAAAAAAAAAGAAAACCTCATACACACAGACAAGCGTTTAGTGGTTACCAGAGAGTAAAGGGGGTGTGGGGAGGAAGATGAGGGTAAGGGGGTGGGATCAAAGATATGGTGATGGAAGGAGAACTGAGTCCAGGTGGTGAACACACCGTGGGATTTATAGATGATGTGATACGGAATTGTGCACCTCAAATCTGTGTAATTTCACTAACGATTGTCACCCCAATAAATTTAAAAAGAAAACACCTAAAAATAATCAAATAAGCAGAGGAAAACATCATACAATACCACCACAGGTATTCTGTGATGGTGGAAAGGCAAACAATGGAGACACAGTCTTACCAGAAAACTCAAGCTAGAATGACAGAAAATCCTCACGTATCAATAATCACCCTAAGTGTACATGGACTGAACTCACCACTGAAAAGGCACAGAGTAGCAGACTGGATCAAAACAGTAAACCCAAACATAGGCTGTCTCAAAGAGACACATCTCAGCTACAAGAACAAACATAGACTCAAAGTGAAAGGGTGGTAATTGATACTCCAAGTATATGGTACCCAGAGAAAAGCAGGTGTAGCCATACTGATACCAGATTAAACAGACTTCAGAGTGGAACAGATAACAAGAGACAAAGATGAACATTTCATAACGGTAAAGGGGATTATACAACAAGAAGACATAACAGTCATCCATATTTAGGCCCCCAATCTGGGAGCACCGAAATATACCCAGCAACTTCTACCAGAGCTAAAGGGAGAAATTGAGCAACACTCAATTATGCTAGGGACTTAAGTACATCACTGACAGCTATGGATAGATCATCCAAACAGAAAAGAAATAATGAAATAGCAGCCCTAAATGACACATTCGCTGAAATGGACACAATTGACAGGTACAGAGCCCTTCATCCTGAAACATTAGGCTATACTACACATTCTTTTCGAGGGTACATGGGACACTCTCAAGGATAGACCACCTATTGGGACGTAAAATCAGCCTCAGCAAATTGAAGAAGATTGAAATCACACCAGGCATATGGTCTCTGATCACAAGGAGTTGTGATCAATTGGCTATCAACTGCGAGAAGAAAGCAGGAGAAAACACAAATACATGGAGATTAAACAACAGACTTTTAAAGAACGACTGGGTCAAAGAAGAAACTAGAGGAGAGATCAAAAAATACATAGCAACAAGTGGCAATGAAATCACACACACACATCCTACCAAAATTTTTGGGATGCAGCGAATGCACGTCTAAGAGGAAAATTATATCATTAGAGGCCTATGTCAAGAAAACAAGAAAAACCCCAAAAAATAACCTCATGTTACCACCTTAGAAAGCTAGAAAAGTAAGAACGAGTGAAACCCAAGGTCCGCGGGAGAAAGCAAATAACAAAAATCAGAGCGGAAATAAACGAACTAGAGATAGGGCTAGGCTAGGGCTAGGGCTAGGGCTAGGGCTAGGGCTAGGGCTAGGGCTAGGGCTGGGGCTGGGGCTGGGGCTGGGGCTGGGGCTGGGGCTAGGGCTGGGGCTGGGGCTGGGGCTAGGGGTTAGGGTTAGGGTTAGGGTTAGTGTTAGAGTTAAGGTTAGGGTTAGGGTTAGGGTTAGGGTTAGGGTTAGGGTTAAGGTTAGAAGTTAGGGTTAGGGTTAGGGTTAGGGTTAGGGTTAGGGTTAGGTTTAGGGTTAGGGTTTGGGTTAGGGTTAGGGTTAGGGTTAGGGTTAGGGATTAGGGTTAGGGTTAGTGTTAGGGTTAGGGTTAGGGTTAGGGTTAGGGGTTAGGCATAGGGTTAGCGTTAGGGTTAGGGTTAGGGTTATGGTTAGGGTTAGAGTTAGGGGTTACGGTTAGGGTTAGGGTTAGGGTTAGGGTTAGGGTTTAGGGTTAGGGTTAGGGTTAGGGTTAGGGTTAGGGTTAGGGTAAGAAAATAAATGAACTAGAGAACAAAAAGACAAGAGGAAAAAATTCATGGGACAAAGAGCTGGTTCTTTGAAAAGCTTAACAGAATCGACCGACCCTTGGCTGGACTCACTGAGATAAAAAGAGAGGAGACACTAACAAAATCAGAAATGAGAAAGGGGAAGTTATCACGGACACCACGGAAATACAAAGGATCATGCAAGAATGCTATGAAGGAATACATGCCACCAAATCCAACAACCTAGAAGAAATGGACAAGTTCTTAGGAACATATAGCCTTCCAAGGCTTTGAACCATGAAGAAGTGGAAAATCTAAACAGACCGATCACCACTAAGGACATTGAATCAGTCATCCAAAACCTTCCCAAAAGCAAAAGTCTGGGACCAGATGGTTTCACTAGCGAATTCTACCAAACCTTCACAGAAGATCGAGTACCAATCCTGCTCAAAGTCTTCCAAAACATTGAAGAAGAGTCAGTACTCCCTAACTCATTTTATAAGGCCAACATTATGCTGATACCAAAACCTGGTAAGGACAACACACAGAAAAGAAAACGACACGCCAAAGATCTCTGATGACTACTGAGGCAAAAATCCTAAACAAAATCCCAGCAAATCGAATACAACGATGCGTTAAGCAGATTATTCATCACGACCAAGTGGTGTTCATCCCCGTGCCACAGGGATGTTTCAACATCCGCAAGTCCATCCATGCGATACGTCACGTAAACAAACTAAAGGACAAAAGTCATATGCTTCTATCAGTTGATGCAGAAAAAGCATTTGGCAAGACACAACATCCATTTATGTTTAAAACACGTAATAAAATAGGTATAGAAGGAAAATACCTTAACACAATTAAGGCCCATATATGCCAAGCCCTCAGCTAATCTCATACTTAATTAATGGTGACAAACTGAAGCCCCTTTGCTCTACGTTCAGGAACACGGCAGGGCGGTCCCCTATCACCTCTGCTTTTCAACATAGTGTTGGAAGTCCTTACCAGACCAATCAGGCAAGAGAGAGAAATAAAAGGCATCCACATTGGGAATGAAGAAGGTAAATTATCACTCTTTGCCGATGACATGCATAGAGATACATAGAGAACCCTAAAGACGCCACCAAACTGCTGTTAGAAACAATCAACGAATACAGCAAAGTTGCTGGCTACAAAAATCAACGTACAAAATCCATTGCATTGCTATCTACCAACAATGAAATCTCAGAAAAAGAAACACGAAAAACAATTCCCTTTGCCATCGCAGCAAAAAGAATAAAATACCTAGGGAGAAACTTAACCAAGGATGTGAACGACCTATATGCTGAAAACTAAAGAAATCGAAGAAGACACAAAGAAATGGAAAGACATCCCGTGCTCGTGGATTGGAAGAATCAACATAGTACAAAATGGCCATATTACCCGAAGGAATACACAGATTTAATGCCATTCCCATCAAAATCCCAATGGCACTTTTTAAGGAAACACGACAGAAAAAGCATCCGATCTGTTTGGAACCACTAAAGACCCCGAATAGCCAAAGCAATATTAAGAAAAAAGAACAATACTGGAGGTATCGCACTCCCCGACTTTAGCTTGTCCTACAGGGCTACAATAATCAAACCAGCATGGTATTGGCAGCAAAACAGCCACATAGACCAATGGAATAGAACTGAGAACCCCGAAAGAAAACCACATAAATATGGACAGACAATTTTTGACGAAGAAGCTAAACACATACAGAGGAGGAAAGACAGCCTCTTCCATAAACGGTGCTGGGAGAACTGCACAGCCACGCGCAAAAGAACGAAACTGGAATGCTATCTGTCACCCCGTACCGAAATTAATTCAAAATGGATCAAAGACCGAAGCATAGGACCTGACACAATAAACTGCACAGAAGAAAACGTACGTACTAAACTTATAGACCTGGGGTTCAAAGAGCATTTTATGAATTTGACTCCAAAGGCAATGGAAGTGTAAAAGCTAAAATAAACGAATGGGACTACATGAAACTTAAAAGCTTCTGCACAGCAGAAGAAACCATCGACAAAATAAAGAGGCAACCGACTGAACGGGAAAAGACTTTTGCAAACAGTGCCTCCGACAAGGGGCTAATATCCAAACTATACAAGGAACTCATGTCGTCCAATGACAAGAAAACAAAGGAAAAAAATAAAAATAAAAAAACCCATTGAAAAATGAGCAGATGACCTGAAGAGAGATTTCTCCAAAGAGGACATACAAATGCCAAATAGACATATGAAAAAATGCTCAACATCAATAATCATCAGAGAAATTCAAATAAAAACCACAGTGAGATGTGGGAATGCAGACTGGTGCAGCCGTTATGGAAGGCAGTGTGGAGGTTCCTGAAAAAACTTCGACTAGAAAGAATTGACCATATGATCCAGCAATCCCTATCCTGGATATCTACCCCCAACATTTGAAAACATTTCTACATAACGACACGTGTGATCCAATGTTCATTGCAGCTTTGTTTACGGTGGCCAAGACAGGGGAACAACCAAAATGCCCTTCAATAGACGAAAGGAAAAAGTTGGAAGTTGTGGTATAGATACACAATGGAATACCATTCGGCAGTAAGGAAAGGTGATATAGGAACATTTCTGACAGCATGGATGGATCTTGAGAGTATAAATCTCAGCGAATTGAGTCAGACGGAAAAAGCAGAGAACCATGTTATTTCACTGATATGTGGTACAGAAACCAAAAACAACATAAGAAGAATACATCAAATGAGAAAAAAAAAAACCTCATAGACACAGACAAGCGTTTAGTGGTTACCAGAGAGTAAAGGGGGTGTGGGGAGGAAGATGAGGGTAAGGGGGTGGGATCAAAGATATGGTGATGGAAGGAGAACTGAGTCCGGGTGGTGAACACACCGTGGGATTTATAGATGATGTGATACGGAATTGTGCACCTGAAATCTGTGTAATTTCACTAATGATTGTCACCCCAATAAATTTAAAAAGAAAACACCAAAAAATAAACAAATAAGCAGAGGGAAACATCATACAATACCACCACAGGTATTCTGTGATGGTGGAAAGGCAAACAATGGAGACACAGTCTTACCAGAAAACTCAAGCTAGAATGACAGAAAATCCTCACGTATCAATAATCACCCTAAGTGTACATGGACTGAACTCACCACTGAAAAGGCACAGAGTAGCAGACTGGATCAAAACAGTAAACCCAAACATAGGCTGTCTCAAAGAGACACATCTCAGCTACAAGGACAAACATAGACTCAAAGTGAAAGGGTGGTAATTGATACTCCAAGTATATGGTACCCAGAGAAAATCAGGTGTAGCCATACTGATACCAGATTAAACAGACTTCAGAGTGGAACAGATAACAAGAGACAAAGATGAACATTTCATAACGGTAAAGGGGATTATGCAACAAGAAGACGTAACAGTCATCCATATTTAGGCCCCCAATCTGGGAGCACCGAAATATACCCAGCAACTTCTACCAGAGCTAAAGGGAGAAATTGAGCAACACTCAATTATGCTAGCGACTTAAGTACATCACTGACAGCTATGGATAGATCATCCAAACAGAAAAGAAATAATGAAATAGCAGCCCTAAATGACACATTCGCTGAAATGGACACAATTGACAGGTACAGAGCCCTTCATCCAGAAACATCAGGCTATACTACACATTATTTTCGAGGGTACATGGGACACTCTCAAGGATAGACCACCTATTGGGACGTAAAATCTGCCTCAGCAAATTGAAGAAGATTGAAATCACACCAGGCATATGGTCTCTGATCACAAGGAGTTGTGATCAATTGGCTATCAACTGCGAGAAGAAAGCAGGAGAAAACACAAATACATGGAGATTAAACAACAGACTTGTAAAGAACGACTGGGTCAAAGAAGAAACTAGAGGAGAGATCAAAAGATACATAGCAACAAGTGGCAATGAAAACACACACACACATCCTACCAAAATTTTTGGGATGCAGCGAAAGCACATCTAAGAGGAAAATTATATCATTAGAGGCCTATGTCAAGAAAACAAGAAAAACCCCAAATAAATAACCTCATGTTACCACCTTAGAAAGCTAGAAAAGTAACAACGAGTGAAACCCAAGGTCCGCGGGAGAAAGCAAATAACAAAAATCAGAGCGGAACTAAATGAACTGGAGAACAAAAAGACAAGAGAAAAAAATTCATGGGACAAAGAGCTGGTTGTTTGAAAAGCTTAACAGAATCGACCGACCCTTGGCTGGACTCACTGAGATAAAAAGAGAGGAGACACTAACAAAATCAGAAATGAGAAAGGGGAAGTTATCACGGACACCACGGAAATACAAAGGATCATGCAAGAATGCTATGAAGGAATACATGCCACCAAATCCAACAACCTACAAGAAATGGACAAGTTCTTAGGAACATATAGCCTCCCAAGGCTTTGAACCATGAAGAAGTGGAAAATCTAAACAGACCGATCACCACTAAGGACATTGAATCAGTCATCCAAAACCTTCCCAAAAGCAAAAGTCTGGGACCAGATGGTTTCACTAGCGAATTCTACCAAACCTTCACAGAAGATCGAGGACCAATCCTGCTCAAAGTCTTCCAAAACATTGAAGAAGAGTCAGTACTCCCTAACTCATTTTATGAGGCCAACATTATGCTGATACCAAAACCTGGTAAGGACAACACACAGAAAAGAAAACGACACACCAAAGAACTCTGATGACTACTGAGGCAAAAATCCTAAACAAAATTCTAGCAAATTGAATGCAACGATGCGTTAAGAAGATTATTCATCACGACCAAGTGGGGTTCATCCCCGAGCCACAGGGATGTTTCAACATCCGCAAGTCCATCCATGCGATACGTCACGTAAACACACTAAAGGACAAAAGTCATATGCTTCTATCAGTTGATGCAGAAAAAGCATTTGGCAAGACACAACATCCATTTATGTTTAAAACACTTAATAAAATAGGTATAGAAGGAAAATACCTTAACAAATTAAGGCCCATATATGCCAAGCCCTCAACTAATCTCATACTTAATTAATGGTGACAAACTGAAGCCCCTTTGCTCTACGTTCAGGAACACGGCAGGGCTGTCCCCTATCACCTCTGCTTTTCAACACAGTGTTGGAAGTCCTTACGAGACCAATCAGGCAAGAGAGAGAAATAAAAGGCATCCACATTGGGAATGAAGAAGGTAAATTATCACTCTTTGCCGATGACATGCATAGAGATACATAGAGAACCCTAAAGACGCCACCAGACTGCTGTTAGAAACAATCAACGAATACAGCAAAGTTGCTGGCTACAAAAATCAACGTACAAAATCCATTGCATTGCTATCTACCAACAATGAAATCTCAGAAAAAGAAACACGGAAAACAATTCTTTTTGCAATCGCAGCAAAAAGAATAAAATACCTAGGAAGAAACTTAACCAAGGATGTGAACGACCTATATGCTGAAAACTAAAGAAATCGAAGAAGACACAAAGAAATGGAAAGACATCCTGTGCTCGTGGATTGGGAGAATCAACATAGTTCAAATGGCCATATTACCCGAAGGAATACACAGATTTAATGCCATTCCCATCAAAATCCCAATGGCACTTTTTAAGGAAACACGACAGAAAAAGCATCCGATCTGTTTGGAACCACTAAAGACCCCGAATAGCCAAAGCAATCTTAAGAAAAAAGAACAATACTGGAGGTATCGCACTCCCCGACTTTACCTTGTACTACAGGGCTACAATAATCAAAACAGCATGGTATTGGCAGCAAAACAGCCACATAGACCAATGGAATAGAACTGAGAACCCCGAAAGAAAACCACATAAATATGGACAGACAATTTTTGACGAAGAAGCTAAACACATACAGAGGAGGAAAGACAGCCTCTTCCATAAACGGTGCTGGGAGAACTGCAGAGCCACGTGCAAAAGAACGAAACTGGAATGCTATCTGGCACCCCGTACCGAAATTAATTCAAAATTGATCAAAGACCGAAGCATAGGACCTGACACAATAAACTGCACAGAAGAAAACGTACGTACTAAACTTATAGACATGGGGTTCAAAGAGCATTTTATGAATTTGACTCCAAAGGCAATGGAAGTGTAAAAGCTAAAATAAACGAATGGGACTACATGAAACTTAAAAGCTTCTGCAAAGCAGAAGAAACCATCAACAAAATAAAGAGGCAACCGACTGAATGGGAAAAGACTTTTGCAAACAGTGCCTCCGACAAGGGGCTAATATCCAAACTATACAAGGAACTCATGTCGTCCAACGACAAGAAAACAAAGCAAAAAAATAAAAATGAAAAAACCCATTGAAAAATGAGCAGATGACCTGAAGAGAGATTTCTCCAAAGAGGACATACAAATGCCAAATAGACATATGAAAAAATGCTCAACATCAATAATCATCAGAGAAATTCAAATAAAAACCACAATGAGATGTGGGAATGCAGACTGGTCCAGCCGTTATGGAAGGCAGTGTGGAGGTTCCTGAAAAAACTTCGACTAGAAAGAATTGACCATATGATCCAGCAATCCCTCTCCTGGATATCTACCCCCAACATTTGAAAACATTTCTACATAACGACACGTGTGCTCCAATGTTCATTGCAGCTTTGTTTACGGTGGCCAAGACATGGGAACAACCAAAATGCCCTTCAATAGACGAATGGAAAAAGAAGTTGTGGTATAGATACACAATGGAATACCATTCGGCAGTAAGGAAAGGTGATATAGGAACATTTCTGACAACATGGATGGTTCTTGAGAGTATAAATCTCAGCGAATTGGGTCAGAAGGAAAAAGCAGAGAACCATGTTATTTCACTGATATGTGGTACAGAAACCAAAAACAACATAAGAAGAATACATCAAATGAGAAAAAAAAAAAAAACCTCATAGACAAAGACAAGCGTTTAGTGGTTACCAGAGAGTAAAGGGGGTGTGGGGAGGAAGATGAGGGTAAGGGGGTGGGTCAAAGATATGGTGATGGAAGGAGAACTGAGTCCGGGTGGTGAACACACCGTGGGATTTATAGATGATGTGATACGGAATTGTGCACCTGAAATCTGTGTAATTTCACTAACGATTGTCACCCCAATAAATTTAAAAAGAAAACACCAAAAAATAAACAAATAAGCAGAGGGAAACATCATACAATACCACCACAGGTATTCTGTGATGGTGGAAAGGCAAACAATGGAGACACAGTCTTACCAGAAAACTCAAGCTAGATGACAGAAAATCCTCACGTATCAATAATCACCCTAAGTGTATATGGACTGAACTCACCACTGAAAAGGCACAGAGTAGCAGACTGGATCAAAACAGTAAACCCAAACATAGGCTGTCTCAAAGAGACACATCTCAGCTACAAGGACAAACATAGACTCAAAGTGAAAGGGTGGTAATTGATACTCCAAGTATATGGTACCCAGAGAAAATCAGGTGTAGCCATACTGATACCAGATTAAACAGACTTCAGAGTGGAACAGATAACAAGAGACAAAGATGAACATTTCATAACGGTAAAGGGGATTATGCAACAAGAAGACGTAACAGTCATCCATATTTAGGCCCCCAATCTGGGAGCACCGAAATATACCCAGCAACTTCTACCAGAGCTAAAGGGAGAAATTGAGCAACACTCAATTATGTTAGCGACTTAAGTACATCACTGACAGCTATGGATAGATCATCCAAACAGAAAAGAAATAATGAAATAGCAGCCCTAAATGACACATTCGCTGAAATGGACACAATTGACAGGTACAGAGCCCTTCATCCAGAAACATCAGGCTATACTACACATTCTTTTCGAGGGTACATGGGACACTGTCAAGGATAGACCACCTATTGGGACGTAAAATCTGCCTCAGCAAATTGAAGAAGATTGAAATCACACCAGGCATATGGTCTCTGATCACAAGGAGTTGTGATCAATTGGCTATCAACTGCGAGAAGAAAGCAGGAGAAAACACAAATACATGGAGATTAAACAACAGACTTGTAAAGAACGACTGGGTCAAAGAAGAAACTAGAGGAGAGATCAAAAGATACATAGCAACAAGTGGCAATGAAAACACACACACACATCCTACCAAAATTTTTGGGATGCAGCGAAAGCACGTCTAAGAGGAAAATTATATCATTAGAGGCCTATGTCAAGAAAACAAGAAAAACCCCAAATAAATAACCTCATGTTACCACCTTAGAAAGCTAGAAAAGTAACAACGAGTGAAACCCAAGGTCCGCGGGAGAAAGCAAATAACAAAAATCAGAGCGGAACTTAATGAACTGGAGAACAAAAAGACAAGAGGAAAAAATTCATGGGACAAAGAGCTGGTTCTTTGAAAAGCTTAACAGAATCGACCGACCCTTGGCTGGACTCACTGAGATAAAAAGAGAGGAGACACTAACAAAATCAGAAATGAGAAAGGGGAAGTTATCACGGACACCACGGAAATACAAAGGATCATGCAAGAATGCTATGAAGGAATACATGCCACCAAATCCAACAACCTACAAGAAATGGACAAGTTCTTAGGAACATATAGCCTCCCAAGGCTTTGAACCATGAAGAAGTGGAAAATCTAAACAGACCGATCACCACTAAGGACATTGAATCAGTCATCCAAAACCTTCCCAAAAGCAAAAGTCTGGGACCAGATGGTTTCACTAGCGAATTCTACCAAACCTTCACAGAAGATCGAGTACCAATCCTGCTCAAAGTCTTCCAAAACATTGAAGAAGAGTCAGTACTCCCTAACACATTTTATGAGGCCAACATTATGCTGATACCAAAACCTGGTAAGGACAACACACAGAAAAGAAAACGACACACCAAAGATCTCTGATGACTACTGAGGCAAAAATCCTAAACAAAATTCTAGCAAATCGAATGCAACGATGCGTTAAGAAGATTATTCATCACGACCAAGTGGGGTTCATCCCCGAGCCACAGGGATGTTTCAACATCCGCAAGTCCATCCATGCGATACGTCACGTAAACAAACTAAAGGACAAAAGTCATATGCTTCTATCAGTTGATGCAGAAAAAGCATTTGGCAAGACACAACATCCATTTATGTTTAAAACACTTAATAAAATAGGTATAGAAGGAAAATACCTTAACTAATTAAGGCCCATATATGCCAAGCCCTCAGCTAATCTCATACTTAATTAATGGTGACAAACTGAAGCCCCTTTGCTCTAAGTTCAGGAACACGGCAGGGCTGTCCCCTATCACCTCTGCTTTTCAACACAGTGTTGGAAGTCCTTACGAGACCAATCAGGCAAGAGAGAGAAATAAAAGGCATCCACATTGGGAATGAAGAAGGTAAATTATCACTCTTTGCCGATGACATGCATAGAGATACATAGAGAACCCTAAAGACGCCACCAGACTGCTGTTAGAAACAATCAACTAATACAGCAAAGTTGCTGGCTACAAAAATCAACGTACAAAATCCATTGCATTCCTATCTACCAACAATGAAATCTCAGAAAAAGAAACACGGAAAACAATTCCCTTTGCAATCGCAGCAAAAAGAATAAAATACCTAGGGAGAAACTTAACCAAGGATGTGAACGACCTATATGCTGAAAACTAAAGAAATCGAAGAAGACACAAAGAAATGGAAAGACATCCTGTGCTCGTGGATTGGGAGAATCAACATAGTTCAAATGGCCATATTACCCGAAGGAATACACAGATTTAATGCCATTCCCATCAAAATCCCAATGGCACTTTTTAAGGAAACACGACAGAAAAAGCATCCGATCTGTTTGGAACCACTAAAGACCCCGAATAGCCAAAGCAATCTTAAGATAAAAGAACAATACTGGAGGTATCGCACTCCCCGACTTTACCTTGTACTACAGGGCTACAATAATCAAAACAGCATGGTATTGGCAGCAAAACAGCCACATAGACCAATGGAATAGAACTGAGAACCCCGAAAGAAAACCACATAAATATGGACAGACAATTTTTGACGAAGAAGCTAAACACATACAGAGGAGGAAAGACAGCCTCTTCCATAAACGGTGCTGGGAGAACTGCAGAGCCACGTGCAAAAGAACGAAACTGGAATGCTATCTGTCACCCCGTACCGAAATTAATTCAAAATGGATCAAAGACCGAAGCATAGGACCTGACACAATAAACTGCACAGAAGAAAATGTACGTACTAAACTTATAGACCTGGGGTTCAAAGAGCATTTTATGAATTTGACTCCAAAGGCAATGGAAGTGTAAAAGCTAAAATAAACGAATGGGACTACATGAAACTTAAAAGCTTCTGCACAGCAGAAGAAACCATCGACAAAATAAAGAGGCAACCGACTGAACGGGAAAAGACTTTTGCAAACAGTGCCTCCGACAAGGGGCTAATATCCAAACTATACAAGGAACTCATGTCGTCCAACGACAAGAAAACAAAGGAAAAAAATAAAAATAAAAAAACCCATTGAAAAATGAGCAGATGACCTGAAGAGAGATTTCTCCAAAGAGGACATACAAATGCCAAATAGACATATGAAAAAATGCTCAACATCAATAATCATCAGAGAAATTCAAATAAAAACCACAGTGAGATGTGGGAATGCAGACTGGTGCAGCCGTTATGGAAGGCAGTGTGGAGGTTCATGAAAAAACTTCGACTAGAAAGAATTGACCATATGATCCAGCAATCCCTATCCTGGATATCTACCCCCAACATTTGAAAACATTTCTACATAACGACACGTGTGCTCCAATGTTCATTGCAGCTTTGTTTACGGTGGCCAAGACATGGGAACAACCAAAATGCCCTTCAATAGACGAAAGGAAAAAGTTGGAAGTTGTGGTATAGATACACAATGGAATACCATTCGGCAGTAAGGAAAGGTGATATAGGAACATTTCTGACAGCATGGATGGATCTTGAGAGTATAAATCTCAGCGAATTGAGTCAGACGGAAAAAGCAGAGAACCATGTTATTTCACTGATATGTGGTATAGAAACCAAAAACAACATAAGAAGAATACATCAAATGAGAAAAAAAAAGAAAACCTCATAGACACAGACAAGCGTTTAGTGGTTACCAGAGAGTAAAGGGGGTGTGGGGAGGAAGATGAGGGTAAGGGGGTGGGATCAAATATATGGTGATGGAAGGAGAACTGAGTCCGGGTGGTGAACACACCGTGGGATTTATAGATGATGTGATACGGAATTGTGCACCTGAATACTGTGTAATTTCACTAACGATTGTCACCCCAATAAATTTAAAAAGAAAACACCAAAAAATAAACAAATAAGCAGAGGGAAACATCATACAATACCACCACAGGTATTCTGTGATGGTGGAAAGGCAAACAATGGAGACACAGTCTTACCAGAAAACTCAAGCTAGAATGACAGAAAATCCTCACGTATCAATAATCACCCTAAGTGTACATGGACTGTACTCACCACTGAAAAGGCACAGAGTAGCAGACTGGATCAAAACAGTAAACCCAAACATAGGCTGTCTCAAAGAGACACATCTCAGCTACAAGGACAAACATAGACTCAAAGTGAAAGGGTGGTAATTGATACTCCAAGTATATGGTACCCAGAGAAAAGCAGGTGTAGCCATACTGATACCAGATTAAACGAACTTCAGAGTGGAACAGATAACAAGAGACAAAGATGAACATTTCATAACGGTAGAGGGGATTATACAACAAGAAGACGTAACAGTCATCCATATTTAGGCCCACAATCTGGGAGCACCGAAATATACCCAGCAACTTCTACCAGAGCTAAAGGGAGAAATTGAGCAACACTCAATTATGCTAGGGACTTAAGAACATCACTGACAGCTATGGATAGATCATCCAAACAGAAAAGAAATAATGAAATAGCAGCCCTAAATGACACATTCGCTGAAATGGACACAATTGACAGGTACAGAGCCCTTCATCCTGAAACATCAGGCTATACTACACATTCTTTTCGAGGGTACATGGGACACTCTCAAGGATAGACCACCTATTGGGACGTAAAATCAGCCTCAGCAAATTGAAGAAGATTGAAATCACACCAGGCATATGGTCTCTGATCACAAGGAGTTGTGATCAATCGGCTATCAACTGCGAGAAGAAAGCAGGAGAAAACACAAATACATGGAGATTAAACAACAGACTTGTAAAGAACGACTGGGTCAAAGAAGAAACTAGAGGAGAGATCAAAAGATACATAGCAACAAGTGGCAATGAAAACACACACACACATCCTACCAAAATTTTTGGGATGCAGCGAAAGCACGTCTAAGAGGAAAATTATATCATTAGAGGCCTATGTCAAGAAAACAAGAAAAACCCCAAATAAATAACCTCATGTTACCACCTTAGAAAGCTAGAAAAGTAAGAACGAGTGAAACCCAAGGTCCGCGGGAGAAAGCAAATAACAAAAATCAGAGCGGAACTAAATGAACTAGAGAAAAAAAAGACAAGAGAAAAAAATTCATGGGACCAAGAGCTGGTTCTTTGAAAAGCTTAACAGAATCGACCGACCCTTGGCTGGACTCACTGAGATAAAAAGAGAGGAGACACTAACAAAATCAGAAATGAGAAAGGGGAAGTTATCACGGACACCACGGAAATACAAAGGATCATGCAAGAATGCTATGAAGGAATACATGGCACCAAATCCAATAACCTAGAAGAAATGGACAAGTTCTTAGGAACATATAGCCTCCCAAAGCTTTGAACCATGAAGAAGTGGAAAATCTAAACAGACCGATCACCACTAAGGACATTGAATCAGTCATCCAAAACCTTCCCAAAAGCAAAAGTCTGGGACCAGATGGTTTCACTAGCGAATTCTACCAAACCTTCACAGAAGATCGAGTACCAATCCTGCTCAAAGTCTTCCAAAACATTGAAGAAGAGTCAGTACTCCCTAACTCATTTTATGAGGCCAACATTATGCTGATACCAAAACCTGGTAAGGACAACACACAGAAAAGAAAACGACACGCCAAAGATCTCTGATGACTACTGAGGCAAAAATCCTAAACAAAATCCCAGCAAATCGAATACAACGATGCGTTAAGGAGATTATTCATCACGACCAAGTGGGGTTCATCCCCGAGCCACAGGGATGTTTCAACATCCGCAAGTCCATCAATGCGATACGTCACGTAAACACACTAAAGGACAAAAGTCATATGCTTCTATCAGTTGATGCAGAAAAAGCATTTGGCAAGACACAACATCCATTTATGTTTAAAACACTTAATAAAATAGGTATAGAAGGAAAATACCTTAACACAATTAAGGCCCATATATGCCAAGCCCTCAGCTAATCTCATACTTAATTAATGGTGACAAACTGAAGCCCCTTTGCTCTACGTTCAGGAACACGGCAGGGCTGTCCCCTATCACCTCTGCTTTTCAACATAGTGTTGGAAGTCCTTACCAGACAATCAGGCAAGAGAGAGAAATAAAAGGCATCCACATTGGGAATGAAGACGGTAAATTATCACTCTTTGCCGATGACTTGCATAGAGATACATAGAGAACCCTAAAGACGCCACCAAACTGCTGTTAGAAACCATCAACGAATACAGCAAAGTTGCTGGCTACAAAAATCAACGTACAAAATCCATTTCATTGCTATCTACCAACAATGAAATCTCAGAAAAAGAAACACGAAAAACAATTCCCTTTGCAATCGCAGCAAAAAGAATAAAATACCTAGGAAGAAACTTAACCAAGAATGTGAACGACCTATATGCTGAAAACTAAAGAAATCGAAGAAGACACAAAGAAATGGAAAGACATCCCGTGCTCGTGGATTGGAAGAATCAACATAGTACAAATGGCCATATTACCCGAAAAAATACACAGATTTAATGCCATTCCCATCAAAATCCCAATGGCACTTTTTAAGGAAACACGACAGAAAAAGCATCCGATCTGTTTGGAACCACTAAAGACCCCGAATAGCCAAAGCAATCTTAAGAAAAAAGAACAATACTGGAGGTATCGCACTCCCCGACTTTAGCTTGTCCTACAGGGCTACAATAATCAAAACAGCATGGTATTGGCAGCAAAACAGCCACATAGACCAATGGAATAGAACTGAGAACCCCGAAAGAAAACCACATAAATATGGACAGACAATTTTTGACGAAGAAGCTAAACACATACAGAGGAGGAAAGACAGCCTCTTCCATAAACGGTGCTGGGAGAACTGCACAGCCACGCGCAAAAGAACGAAACTGGAATGCTATCTGTCACCCCGTACCGAAATTAATTCAAAATGGATCAAAGACCGAAGCATAGGACCTGACACAATAAACTGCACAGAAGAAAACGTACGTACTAAACTTATAGACCTGGGGTTCAAAGAGCATTTTATGAATTTGACTCCAAAGGCAATGGAAGTGTAAAAGCTAAAATAAACGAATGGGACTACATGAAACTTAAAAGCTTCTGCACAGCAGAAGAAACCATCGACAAAATAAAGAGGCAACCGACTGAACGGGAAAAGACTTTTGCAAACAGTGCCTCCGACAAGGGGCTAATATCCAAACTATACAAGGAACTCATGTCGTCCAATGACAAGAAAACAAAGGAAAAAAATAAAAATAAAAAAACCCATTGAAAAATGAGCAGATGACCTGAAGAGAGATTTCTCCAAAGAGGACATACAAATGCCAAATAGACATATGAAAAAATGCTCAACATCAATAATCATCAGAGAAATTCAAATAAAAACCACAGTGAGATGTGGGAATGCAGACTGGTGCAGCCGTTATGGAAGGCAGTGTGGAGGTTCCTGAAAAAACTTCGACTAGAAAGAATTGACCATATGATCCAGCAATCCCTATCCTGGATATCTACCCCCAACATTTGAAAACATTTCTACATAACGACACGTGTGATCCAATGTTCATTGCAGCTTTGTTTACGGTGGCCAAGACAGGGGAACAACCAAAATGCCCTTCAATAGACGAAAGGAAAAAGTTGGAAGTTGTGGTATAGATACACAATGGAATACCATTCGGCAGTAAGGAAAGGTGATATAGGAACATTTCTGACAGCATGGATGGATCTTGAGAGTATAAATCTCAGCGAATTGAGTCAGACGGAAAAAGCAGAGAACCATGTTATTTCACTGATATGTGGTACAGAAACCAAAAACAACATAAGAAGAATACATCAAATGAGAAAAAAAAAAACCTCATAGACACAGACAAGCGTTTAGTGGTTACCAGAGAGTAAAGGGGGTGTGGGGAGGAAGATGAGGGTAAGGGGGTGGGATCAAAGATATGGTGATGGAAGGAGAACTGAGTCCGGGTGGTGAACACACCGTGGGATTTATAGATGATGTGATACGGAATTGTGCACCTGAAATCTGTGTAATTTCACTAATGATTGTCACCCCAATAAATTTAAAAAGAAAACACCAAAAAATAAACAAATAAGCAGAGGGAAACATCATACAATACCACCACAGGTATTCTGTGATGGTGGAAAGGCAAACAATGGAGACACAGTCTTACCAGAAAACTCAAGCTAGAATGACAGAAAATCCTCACGTATCAATAATCACCCTAAGTGTACATGGACTGAACTCACCACTGAAAAGGCACAGAGTAGCAGACTGGATCAAAACAGTAAACCCAAACATAGGCTGTCTCAAAGAGACACATCTCAGCTACAAGGACAAACATAGACTCAAAGTGAAAGGGTGGTAATTGATACTCCAAGTATATGGTACCCAGAGAAAATCAGGTGTAGCCATACTCATACCAGATTAAACAGACTTCAGAGTGGAACAGATAACAAGAGACAAAGATGAACATTTCATAACGGTAAAGGGGATTATGCAACAAGAAGACGTAACAGTCATCCATATTTAGGCCCCCAATCTGGGAGCACCGAAATATACCCAGCAACTTCTACCAGAGCTAAAGGGAGAAATTGAGCAACACTCAATTATGCTAGCGACTTAAGTACATCACTGACAGCTATGGATAGATCATCCAAACAGAAAAGAAATAATGAAATAGCAGCCCTAAATGACACATTCGCTGAAATGGACACAATTGACAGGTACAGAGCCCTTCATCCAGAAACATCAGGCTATACTACACATTATTTTCGAGGGTACATGGGACACTCTCAAGGATAGACCACCTATTGGGACGTAAAATCTGCCTCAGCAAATTGAAGAAGATTGAAATCACACCAGGCATATGGTCTCTGATCACAAGGAGTTGTGATCAATTGGCTATCAACTGCGAGAAGAAAGCAGGAGAAAACACAAATACATGGAGATTAAACAACAGACTTGTAAAGAACGACTGGGTCAAAGAAGAAACTAGAGGAGAGATCAAAAGATACATAGCAACAAGTGGCAATGAAAACACACACACACATCCTACCAAAATTTTTGGGATGCAGCGAAAGCACATCTAAGAGGAAAATTATATCATTAGAGGCCTATGTCAAGAAAACAAGAAAAACCCCAAATAAATAACCTCATGTTACCACCTTAGAAAGCTAGAAAAGTAAGAACGAGTGAAACCCAAGGTCCGCGGGAGAAAGCAAATAACAAAAATCAGAGCGGAACTAAATGAACTGGAGAACAAAAAGACAAGAGAAAAAAATTCATGGGACAAAGAGCTGGTTGTTTGAAAAGCTTAACAGAATCGACCGACCCTTGGCTGGACTCACTGAGATAAAAAGAGAGGAGACACTAACAAAATCAGAAATGAGAAAGGGGAAGTTATCACGGACACCACGGAAATACAAAGGATCATGCAAGAATGCTATGAAGGAATACATGCCACCAAATCCAACAACCTACAAGAAATGGACAAGTTCTTAGGAACATATAGCCTCCCAAGGCTTTGAACCATGAAGAAGTGGAAAATCTAAACAGACCGATCACCACTAAGGACATTGAATCAGTCATCCAAAACCTTCCCAAAAGCAAAAGTCTGGGACCAGATGGTTTCACTAGCGAATTCTACCAAACCTTCACAGAAGATCGAGGACCAATCCTGCTCAAAGTCTTCCAAAACATTGAAGAAGAGTCAGTACTCCCTAACTCATTTTATGAGGCCAACATTATGCTGATACCAAAACCTGGTAAGGACAACACACAGAAAAGAAAACGACACACCAAAGAACTCTGATGACTACTGAGGCAAAAATCCTAAACAAAATTCTAGCAAATTGAATGCAACGATGCGTTAAGAAGATTATTCATCACGACCAAGTGGGGTTCATCCCCGAGCCACAGGGATGTTTCAACATCCGCAAGTCCATCCATGCGATACGTCACGTAAACACACTAAAGGACAAAAGTCATATGCTTCTATCAGTTGATGCAGAAAAAGCATTTGGCAAGACACAACATCCATTTATGTTTAAAACACTTAATAAAATAGGTATAGAAGGAAAATACCTTAACAAATTAAGGCCCATATATGCCAAGCCCTCAACTAATCTCATACTTAATTAATGGTGACAAACTGAAGCCCCTTTGCTCTACGTTCAGGAACACGGCAGGGCTGTCCCCTATCACCTCTGCTTTTCAACACAGTGTTGGAAGTCCTTACGAGACCAATCAGGCAAGAGAGAGAAATAAAAGGCATCCACATTGGGAATGAAGAAGGTAAATTATCACTCTTTGCCGATGACATGCATAGAGATACATAGAGAACCCTAAAGACGCCACCAGACTGCTGTTAGAAACAATCAACGAATACAGCAAAGTTGCTGGCTACAAAAATCAACGTACAAAATCCATTGCATTCCTATCTACCAACAATGAAATCTCAGAAAAAGAAACACGGAAAACAATTCTTTTTGCAATCGCAGCAAAAAGAATAAAATACCTAGGAAGAAACTTAACCAAGGATGTGAACGACCTATATGCTGAAAACTAAAGAAATCGAAGAAGACACAAAGAAATGGAAAGACATCCTGTGCTCGTGGATTGGGAGAATCAACATAGTTCAAATGGCCATATTACCCGAAGGAATACACAGATTTAATGCCATTCCCATCAAAATCCCAATGGCACTTTTTAAGGAAACACGACAGAAAAAGCATCCGATCTGTTTGGAACCACTAAAGACCCCGAATAGCCAAAGCAATCTTAAGAAAAAAGAACAATACTGGAGGTATCGCACTCCCCGACTTTACCTTGTACTACAGGGCTACAATAATCAAAACAGCATGGTATTGGCAGCAAAACAGCCACATAGACCAATGGAATAGAACTGAGAACCCCGAAAGAAAACCACATAAATATGGACAGACAATTTTTGACGAAGAAGCTAAACACATACAGAGGAGGAAAGACAGCCTCTTCCATAAACGGTGCTGGGAGAACTGCAGAGCCACGTGCAAAAGAACGAAACTGGAATGCTATCTGGCACCCCGTACCGAAATTAATTCAAAATTGATCAAAGACCGAAGCATAGGACCTGACACAATAAACTGCACAGAAGAAAACGTACGTACTAAACTTATAGACATGGGGTTCAAAGAGCATTTTATGAATTTGACTCCAAAGGCAATGGAAGTGTAAAAGCTAAAATAAACGAATGGGACTACATGAAACTTAAAAGCTTCTGCAAAGCAGAAGAAACCATCAACAAAATAAAGAGGCAACCGACTGAATGGGAAAAGACTTTTGCAAACAGTGCCTCCGACAAGGGGCTAATATCCAAACTATACAAGGAACTCATGTCGTCCAACGACAAGAAAACAAAGCAAAAAAATAAAAATGAAAAAACCCATTGAAAAATGAGCAGATGACCTGAAGAGAGATTTCTCCAAAGAGGACATACAAATGCCAAATAGACATATGAAAAAATGCTCAACATCAATAATCATCAGAGAAATTCAAATAAAAACCACAATGAGATGTGGGAATGCAGACTGGTCCAGCCGTTATGGAAGGCAGTGTGGAGGTTCCTGAAAAAACTTCGACTAGAAAGAATTGACCATATGATCCAGCAATCCCTCTCCTGGATATCTACCCCCAACATTTGAAAACATTTCTACATAACGACACGTGTGCTCCAATGTTCATTGCAGCTTTGTTTACGGTGGCCAAGACATGGGAACAACCAAAATGCCCTTCAATAGACGAATGGAAAAAGAAGTTGTGGTATAGATACACAATGGAATACCATTCGGCAGTAAGGAAAGGTGATATAGGAACATTTCTGACAACATGGATGGTTCTTGAGAGTATAAATCTCAGCGAATTGGGTCAGAAGGAAAAAGCAGAGAACCATGTTATTTCACTGATATGTGGTACAGAAACCAAAAACAACATAAGAAGAATACATCAAATGAGAAAAAAAAAAAAAACCTCATAGACAAAGACAAGCGTTTAGTGGTTACCAGAGAGTAAAGGGGGTGTGGGGAGGAAGATGAGGGTAAGGGGGTGGGTCAAAGATATGGTGATGGAAGGAGAACTGAGTCCGGGTGGTGAACACACCGTGGGATTTATAGATGATGTGATACGGAATTGTGCACCTGAAATCTGTGTAATTTCACTAACGATTGTCACCCCAATAAATTTAAAAAGAAAACACCAAAAAATAAACAAATAAGCAGAGGGAAACATCATACAATACCACCACAGGTATTCTGTGATGGTGGAAAGGCAAACAATGGAGACACAGTCTTACCAGAAAACTCAAGCTAGATGACAGAAAATCCTCACGTATCAATAATCACCCTAAGTGTATATGGACTGAACTCACCACTGAAAAGGCACAGAGTAGCAGACTGGATCAAAACAGTAAACCCAAACATAGGCTGTCTCAAAGAGACACATCTCAGCTACAAGGACAAACATAGACTCAAAGTGAAAGGGTGGTAATTGATACTCCAAGTATATGGTACCCAGAGAAAATCAGGTGTAGCCATACTGATACCAGATTAAACAGACTTCAGAGTGGAACAGATAACAAGAGACAAAGATGAACATTTCATAACGGTAAAGGGGATTATGCAACAAGAAGACGTAACAGTCATCCATATTTAGGCCCCCAATCTGGGAGCACCGAAATATACCCAGCAACTTCTACCAGAGCTAAAGGGAGAAATTGAGCAACACTCAATTATGTTAGCGACTTAAGTACATCACTGACAGCTATGGATAGATCATCCAAACAGAAAAGAAATAATGAAATAGCAGCCCTAAATGACACATTCGCTGAAATGGACACAATTGACAGGTACAGAGCCCTTCATCCAGAAACATCAGGCTATACTACACATTCTTTTCGAGGGTACATGGGACACTGTCAAGGATAGACCACCTATTGGGACGTAAAATCTGCCTCAGCAAATTGAAGAAGATTGAAATCACACCAGGCATATGGTCTCTGATCACAAGGAGTTGTGATCAATTGGCTATCAACTGCGAGAAGAAAGCAGGAGAAAACACAAATACATGGAGATTAAACAACAGACTTGTAAAGAACGACTGGGTCAAAGAAGAAACTAGAGGAGAGATCAAAAGATACATAGCAACAAGTGGCAATGAAAACACACACACACATCCTACCAAAATTTTTGGGATGCAGCGAAAGCACGTCTAAGAGGAAAATTATATCATTAGAGGCCTATGTCAAGAAAACAAGAAAAACCCCAAATAAATAACCTCATGTTACCACCTTAGAAAGCTAGAAAAGTAACAACGAGTGAAACCCAAGGTCCGCGGGAGAAAGCAAATAACAAAAATCAGAGCGGAACTTAATGAACTGGAGAACAAAAAGACAAGAGGAAAAAATTCATGGGACAAAGAGCTGGTTCTTTGAAAAGCTTAACAGAATCGACCGACCCTTGGCTGGACTCACTGAGATAAAAAGAGAGGAGACACTAACAAAATCAGAAATGAGAAAGGGGAAGTTATCACGGACACCACGGAAATACAAAGGATCATGCAAGAATGCTATGAAGGAATACATGCCACCAAATCCAACAACCTACAAGAAATGGACAAGTTCTTAGGAACATATAGCCTCCCAAGGCTTTGAACCATGAAGAAGTGGAAAATCTAAACAGACCGATCACCACTAAGGACATTGAATCAGTCATCCAAAACCTTCCCAAAAGCAAAAGTCTGGGACCAGATGGTTTCACTAGCGAATTCTACCAAACCTTCACAGAAGATCGAGTACCAATCCTGCTCAAAGTCTTCCAAAACATTGAAGAAGAGTCAGTACTCCCTAACACATTTTATGAGGCCAACATTATGCTGATACCAAAACCTGGTAAGGACAACACACAGAAAAGAAAACGACACACCAAAGATCTCTGATGACTACTGAGGCAAAAATCCTAAACAAAATTCTAGCAAATCGAATGCAACGATGCGTTAAGAAGATTATTCATCACGACCAAGTGGGGTTCATCCCCGAGCCACAGGGATGTTTCAACATCCGCAAGTCCATCCATGCGATACGTCACGTAAACAAACTAAAGGACAAAAGTCATATGCTTCTATCAGTTGATGCAGAAAAAGCATTTGGCAAGACACAACATCCATTTATGTTTAAAACACTTAATAAAATAGGTATAGAAGGAAAATACCTTAACTAATTAAGGCCCATATATGCCAAGCCCTCAGCTAATCTCATACTTAATTAATGGTGACAAACTGAAGCCCCTTTGCTCTAAGTTCAGGAACACGGCAGGGCTGTCCCCTATCACCTCTGCTTTTCAACACAGTGTTGGAAGTCCTTACGAGACCAATCAGGCAAGAGAGAGAAATAAAAGGCATCCACATTGGGAATGAAGAAGGTAAATTATCACTCTTTGCCGATGACATGCATAGAGATACATAGAGAACCCTAAAGACGCCACCAGACTGCTGTTAGAAACAATCAACTAATACAGCAAAGTTGCTGGCTACAAAAATCAACGTACAAAATCCATTGCATTCCTATCTACCAACAATGAAATCTCAGAAAAAGAAACACGGAAAACAATTCCCTTTGCAATCGCAGCAAAAAGAATAAAATACCTAGGGAGAAACTTAACCAAGGATGTGAACGACCTATATGCTGAAAACTAAAGAAATCGAAGAAGACACAAAGAAATGGAAAGACATCCTGTGCTCGTGGATTGGGAGAATCAACATAGTTCAAATGGCCATATTACCCGAAGGAATACACAGATTTAATGCCATTCCCATCAAAATCCCAATGGCACTTTTTAAGGAAACACGACAGAAAAAGCATCCGATCTGTTTGGAACCACTAAAGACCCCGAATAGCCAAAGCAATCTTAAGATAAAAGAACAATACTGGAGGTATCGCACTCCCCGACTTTACCTTGTACTACAGGGCTACAATAATCAAAACAGCATGGTATTGGCAGCAAAACAGCCACATAGACCAATGGAATAGAACTGAGAACCCCGAAAGAAAACCACATAAATATGGACAGACAATTTTTGACGAAGAAGCTAAACACATACAGAGGAGGAAAGACAGCCTCTTCCATAAACGGTGCTGGGAGAACTGCAGAGCCACGTGCAAAAGAACGAAACTGGAATGCTATCTGTCACCCCGTACCGAAATTAATTCAAAATGGATCAAAGACCGAAGCATAGGACCTGACACAATAAACTGCACAGAAGAAAATGTACGTACTAAACTTATAGACCTGGGGTTCAAAGAGCATTTTATGAATTTGACTCCAAAGGCAATGGAAGTGTAAAAGCTAAAATAAACGAATGGGACTACATGAAACTTAAAAGCTTCTGCACAGCAGAAGAAACCATCGACAAAATAAAGAGGCAACCGACTGAACGGGAAAAGACTTTTGCAAACAGTGCCTCCGACAAGGGGCTAATATCCAAACTATACAAGGAACTCATGTCGTCCAACGACAAGAAAACAAAGGAAAAAAATAAAAATAAAAAAACCCATTGAAAAATGAGCAGATGACCTGAAGAGAGATTTCTCCAAAGAGGACATACAAATGCCAAATAGACATATGAAAAAATGCTCAACATCAATAATCATCAGAGAAATTCAAATAAAAACCACAGTGAGATGTGGGAATGCAGACTGGTGCAGCCGTTATGGAAGGCAGTGTGGAGGTTCATGAAAAAACTTCGACTAGAAAGAATTGACCATATGATCCAGCAATCCCTATCCTGGATATCTACCCCCAACATTTGAAAACATTTCTACATAACGACACGTGTGCTCCAATGTTCATTGCAGCTTTGTTTACGGTGGCCAAGACATGGGAACAACCAAAATGCCCTTCAATAGACGAAAGGAAAAAGTTGGAAGTTGTGGTATAGATACACAATGGAATACCATTCGGCAGTAAGGAAAGGTGATATAGGAACATTTCTGACAGCATGGATGGATCTTGAGAGTATAAATCTCAGCGAATTGAGTCAGACGGAAAAAGCAGAGAACCATGTTATTTCACTGATATGTGGTATAGAAACCAAAAACAACATAAGAAGAATACATCAAATGAGAAAAAAAAAGAAAACCTCATAGACACAGACAAGCGTTTAGTGGTTACCAGAGAGTAAAGGGGGTGTGGGGAGGAAGATGAGGGTAAGGGGGTGGGATCAAATATATGGTGATGGAAGGAGAACTGAGTCCGGGTGGTGAACACACCGTGGGATTTATAGATGATGTGATACGGAATTGTGCACCTGAATACTGTGTAATTTCACTAACGATTGTCACCCCAATAAATTTAAAAAGAAAACACCAAAAAATAAACAAATAAGCAGAGGGAAACATCATACAATACCACCACAGGTATTCTGTGATGGTGGAAAGGCAAACAATGGAGACACAGTCTTACCAGAAAACTCAAGCTAGAATGACAGAAAATCCTCACGTATCAATAATCACCCTAAGTGTACATGGACTGTACTCACCACTGAAAAGGCACAGAGTAGCAGACTGGATCAAAACAGTAAACCCAAACATAGGCTGTCTCAAAGAGACACATCTCAGCTACAAGGACAAACATAGACTCAAAGTGAAAGGGTGGTAATTGATACTCCAAGTATATGGTACCCAGAGAAAAGCAGGTGTAGCCATACTGATACCAGATTAAACGAACTTCAGAGTGGAACAGATAACAAGAGACAAAGATGAACATTTCATAACGGTAGAGGGGATTATACAACAAGAAGACGTAACAGTCATCCATATTTAGGCCCACAATCTGGGAGCACCGAAATATACCCAGCAACTTCTACCAGAGCTAAAGGGAGAAATTGAGCAACACTCAATTATGCTAGGGACTTAAGAACATCACTGACAGCTATGGATAGATCATCCAAACAGAAAAGAAATAATGAAATAGCAGCCCTAAATGACACATTCGCTGAAATGGACACAATTGACAGGTACAGAGCCCTTCATCCTGAAACATCAGGCTATACTACACATTCTTTTCGAGGGTACATGGGACACTCTCAAGGATAGACCACCTATTGGGACGTAAAATCAGCCTCAGCAAATTGAAGAAGATTGAAATCACACCAGGCATATGGTCTCTGATCACAAGGAGTTGTGATCAATCGGCTATCAACTGCGAGAAGAAAGCAGGAGAAAACACAAATACATGGAGATTAAACAACAGACTTGTAAAGAACGACTGGGTCAAAGAAGAAACTAGAGGAGAGATCAAAAGATACATAGCAACAAGTGGCAATGAAAACACACACACACATCCTACCAAAATTTTTGGGATGCAGCGAAAGCACGTCTAAGAGGAAAATTATATCATTAGAGGCCTATGTCAAGAAAACAAGAAAAACCCCAAATAAATAACCTCATGTTACCACCTTAGAAAGCTAGAAAAGTAAGAACGAGTGAAACCCAAGGTCCGCGGGAGAAAGCAAATAACAAAAATCAGAGCGGAACTAAATGAACTAGAGAAAAAAAAGACAAGAGAAAAAAATTCATGGGACCAAGAGCTGGTTCTTTGAAAAGCTTAACAGAATCGACCGACCCTTGGCTGGACTCACTGAGATAAAAAGAGAGGAGACACTAACAAAATCAGAAATGAGAAAGGGGAAGTTATCACGGACACCACGGAAATACAAAGGATCATGCAAGAATGCTATGAAGGAATACATGGCACCAAATCCAATAACCTAGAAGAAATGGACAAGTTCTTAGGAACATATAGCCTCCCAAAGCTTTGAACCATGAAGAAGTGGAAAATCTAAACAGACCGATCACCACTAAGGACATTGAATCAGTCATCCAAAACCTTCCCAAAAGCAAAAGTCTGGGACCAGATGGTTTCACTAGCGAATTCTACCAAACCTTCACAGAAGATCGAGTACCAATCCTGCTCAAAGTCTTCCAAAACATTGAAGAAGAGTCAGTACTCCCTAACTCATTTTATGAGGCCAACATTATGCTGATACCAAAACCTGGTAAGGACAACACACAGAAAAGAAAACGACACGCCAAAGATCTCTGATGACTACTGAGGCAAAAATCCTAAACAAAATCCCAGCAAATCGAATACAACGATGCGTTAAGGAGATTATTCATCACGACCAAGTGGGGTTCATCCCCGAGCCACAGGGATGTTTCAACATCCGCAAGTCCATCAATGCGATACGTCACGTAAACACACTAAAGGACAAAAGTCATATGCTTCTATCAGTTGATGCAGAAAAAGCATTTGGCAAGACACAACATCCATTTATGTTTAAAACACTTAATAAAATAGGTATAGAAGGAAAATACCTTAACACAATTAAGGCCCATATATGCCAAGCCCTCAGCTAATCTCATACTTAATTAATGGTGACAAACTGAAGCCCCTTTGCTCTACGTTCAGGAACACGGCAGGGCTGTCCCCTATCACCTCTGCTTTTCAACATAGTGTTGGAAGTCCTTACCAGACAATCAGGCAAGAGAGAGAAATAAAAGGCATCCACATTGGGAATGAAGACGGTAAATTATCACTCTTTGCCGATGACTTGCATAGAGATACATAGAGAACCCTAAAGACGCCACCAAACTGCTGTTAGAAACCATCAACGAATACAGCAAAGTTGCTGGCTACAAAAATCAACGTACAAAATCCATTTCATTGCTATCTACCAACAATGAAATCTCAGAAAAAGAAACACGAAAAACAATTCCCTTTGCAATCGCAGCAAAAAGAATAAAATACCTAGGAAGAAACTTAACCAAGAATGTGAACGACCTATATGCTGAAAACTAAAGAAATCGAAGAAGACACAAAGAAATGGAAAGACATCCCGTGCTCGTGGATTGGAAGAATCAACATAGTACAAATGGCCATATTACCCGAAAAAATACACAGATTTAATGCCATTCCCATCAAAATCCCAATGGCACTTTTTAAGGAAACACGACAGAAAAAGCATCCGATCTGTTTGGAACCACTAAAGACCCCGAATAGCCAAAGCAATCTTAAGAAAAAAGAACAATACTGGAGGTATCGCACTCCCCGACTTTAGCTTGTCCTACAGGGCTACAATAATCAAAACAGCATGGTATTGGCAGCAAAACAGCCACATAGACCAATGGAATAGAACTGAGAACCCCGAAAGAAAACCACATAAATATGGACAGACAATTTTTGACGAAGAAGCTAAACACATACAGAGGAGGAAAGACAGCCTCTTCCATAAACGGTGCTGGGAGAACTGAAGAGCCACGTGCAAAAAAACGAAACTGGAATGCTATCTGTCACCTCGTACCGAAATTAATTCAAAATGGATCAAAGACCGAAGCATAGGACCTGACACAATAAACTGCACAGAAGAAAACGTACGTACTAAACTTATAGACCTGGGGTTCAAAGAGCATTTTATGAATTTGACTCCAAAGGCAATGGAAGTGTAAAAGCTAAAATAAACGAATGGGACTACATGAAACTTAAAAGCTTCTGCACAGCAGAAGAAACCATCGACAAAATAAAGAGGCAACCGACTGAATGGGAAAAGAGTTTTGCAAACAGTGCCTCCGACAAGGGGCTAATATCCAAACTATACAAGGAACTCATGTCGTACAACGACTAGAAAACAAAGCAAAAAATAAAAATGAAAAAACCCATTGAAAAATGAGCAGATGACCTGAAGAGAGATTTCTCCAAAGAGGACATACAAATGCCAAATAGACATATGAAAAAATGCTCAACATCAATAATCATCAGAGAAATTCAAATAAAAACCACAGTGAGATGTGGGAATGCAGACTGGTGCAGCCGTTATGGAAGGCAGTGTGGAGGTTCCTGAAAAAATTCGACTAGAAAGAATTGACCATATGATCCAGTAATCCCTCTCCTGGATATCTACCCCCAACATTTGAAAACATTTCTACATAACGACACATGTGCTCCAATGTTCATTGCAGCTTTGTTTACGGTGGCCAAGACATGGGAACAACCAAAATGCCCTTCAATAGACGAAAGGAAAAAGAAGTTGTGGTATAGATACACAATGGAATACCATTCGGCAGTAAGGAAAGGTGATATAGGAACATTTCTGACAACATGGATGGATCTTGAGAGTATAAATCTCAGCGAATTGAGTCAGACGGAAAAAGCAGAGAACCATGTTATTTCACTGATATGTGGTACAGAAACCAAAAACAACATAAGAAGAATACATCAAATGAGAAAAAAAAAAAAACCTCATAGACACAGACAAGCGTTTAGTGGTTACCAGAGAGTATAGGGGGTGTGGGGAGGAAGATGAGGGTAAGGGGGTGGGATCAAAGATATGGTGATGGAAGGAGAACTGAGTCCGGGTGGTGAACACACCGTGGGATTTATAGATGATGTGATACGGAATTGTGCACCTGAAATCTGTGTAATTTCACTAATGATTGTCACCCCAATAAATTTAAAAAGAAAACACCAAAAAATAAACAAATAAGCAGAGGGAAACATCATACAATACCACCACAGGTATTCTGTGATGGTGGAAAGGCAAACAATGGAGACACAGTCTTACCAGAAAACTCAAGCTAGAATGACAGAAAATCCTCACGTATCAATAATCACCCTAAGTGTACATGGACTGAACTCACCACTGAAAAGGCACAGAGTAGCAGACTGGATCAAAACAGTAAACCCAAACATAGGCTGTCTCAAAGAGACACATCTCAGCTACAAGGACAAACATAGACTCAAAGTGAAAGGGTGGTAATTGATACTCCAAGTATATGGTACCCAGAGAAAATCAGGTGTAGCCATACTGATACCAGATTAAACAGACTTCAGAGTGGAACAGATAACAAGAGACAAAGATGAACATTTCATAACGGTAAAGGGGATTATGCAACAAGAAGACGTAACAGTCATCCATATTTAGGCCCACAATCTGGGAGCACCGAAATATACCCAGCAACTTCTACCAGAGCTAAAGGGAGAAATTGAGCAACACTCAATTATGCTAGCGACTTAAGTACATCACTGACAGCTATGGATAGATCATCCAAACAGAAAAGAAATAATGAAATAGCAGCCCTAAATGACACATTCGCTGAAATGGACACAATTGACAGGTACAGAGCCCTTCATCCAGAAACATCAGGCTATACTACACATTCTTTTCGAGGGTACATGGGACACTCTCAAGGATAGACCACCTATTGGGACGTAAAATCAGCCTCAGCAAATTGAAGAAGATTGAAATCACACCAGGCATATGGTCTCTGATCACAAGGAGTTGTGATCAATTGGCTATCAACTGCGAGAAGAAAGCAGGAGAAAACACAAATACATGGAGATTAAACAACAGACTTGTAAAGAACGACTGGGTCAAAGAAGAAACTAGAGGAGAGATCAAAAGATACATAGCAACAAGTGGCAATGAAATCACACACACACATCCTACCAAAATTTTTGGGATGCAGCGAATGCACGTCTAAGAGGAAAATTATATCATTAGAGGCCTATGTCAAGAAAACAAGAAAAACCCCAAATAAATAACCTCATGTTACCACCTTAGAAAGCTAGAAAAGTAAGAACGAGTGAAACCCAAGGTCCGCGGGAGAAAGCAAATAACAAAAATCAGAGCGGAAATAAACGAACTAGAGATAGGGCTAGGCTAGGGCTAGGGCTAGGGCTAGGGCTAGGGCTAGGGCTAGGGCTAGGGCTGGGGCTGGGGCTGGGGCTGGGGCTGGGGCTGGGGCTAGGGCTGGGGCTGGGGCTGGGGCTAGGGGTTACGGTTAGGGTTAGGGTTAGGGTTAGAGTTAAGGTTAGGGTTAGGGTTAGGGTTAGGGTTAGGGTTAGGGTTAGGGTTAAGGTTAGGGGTTAGGGTTAGGGTTAGGGTTAGGGTTAGGGTTAGGTTTAGGGTTAGGGTTTGGGTTAGGGTTAGGGTTAGGGTTAGGGTTAGGGTTAGAGATTAGGGTTAGGGTTAGGGTTAGGGTTAAGGTTAGGGTTAGGGGTTAGGCATAGGGTTAGCGTTAGGGTTAGGGTTAGGGTTATGGTTAGGGTTAGGGTTAGGGGTTAGGGTTAGGGTTAGGGTTAGGGTTAGGGTTAGGGTTTAGGGTTAGGGTTAGGGTTAGGGTTAGGGTTAGGGTTAGGGTTAGAAAATAAATGAACTAGAGAACAAAAAGACAAGAGAAAAAAATTCTTGGGACAAAGAGCTGGTTCTTTGAAAAGCTTAACAGAATCGACCGACCCTTGGCTGGACTCACTGAGATAAAAAGAGAGGAGACACTAACAAAATCAGAAATGAGAAAGGGGAAGTTATCACGGACACCACGGAAATACAAAGGATCATGCAAGAATGCTATGAAGGAATACATGCCACCAAATCCAACAACCTAGAAGAAATGGACATGTTCTTAGGAACATATAGCCTCCCAAGGCTTTGAACCATGAAGAAGTGGAAAATCTAAACAGACCGATCACCACTAAGGACATTGAATCAGTCATCCAAAACCTTCCCAAAAGCAAAAGTCTGGGACCAGATGGTTTCACTAGCGAATTCTACCAAACCTTCACAGAAGATCGAGTACCAATCCTGCTCAAAGTCTTCCAAAACATTGAAGAAGAGTCAGTACTCCCTAACTCATTTTATGAGGCCAACATTATGCTGATACCAAAACCTAGTAAGGACAACACACAGAAAAGAAAACGACACGCCAAAGATCTCTGATGACTACTGAGGCAAAAATCCTAAACAAAATCCCAGCAAATCGAATACAACGATGCGTTAAGGAGATTATTCATCACGACCAAGTGGGGTTCATCCCCGAGCCACAGGGATGTTTCAACATCCGCAAGTCCATCCATGCGATACGTCACGTAAAAAAACTAAAGGACAAAAGTCATATGCTTCTATCAGTTGATGTAGAAAAAGCATTTGGCAAGACACAACATCCATTTAGGTTTGAAACACTTAATAAATTATCTATAGAAGAAAAATACCTTAACACAATAAAGGCCATATATGCCAAGCCCTCAGCTAATCTCATAATTTAATGGTGACAAACTGAAGCCCCTTTGCTCTACGTTCAGGAACACAGCAGGGCTGTCCCCTATCACCTCTGCTTTTCAACAGAGTGTTGGAAGTCCTTACCAGAGCAATCAGGCAAGAGAGAGAAATAAAAGGCATCCACATTGGGAATGAAGAAGGTAAATTATCACTCTTTGCCGATGACATGACGATGACATACATAGAGAATCCTAAAGACTCCACCAAACAGCTGTTAGAAACAATCAACGAATACAGCAAAGTTGCTGCCTACAAAAATCATCGTACAAAAGTCCATTGCATTCCTATCTACTAAGAATGAAATCTCAGAAAAAGAAACACGAAAAACAATTCCCTTTGCAATCGCAGCAAAAAGAATAAAATACCTACGAAGAAACTTAACCAAGGATGTGAACGAATATATGCTGAAAACTAAAGAAATTGAATAAGACACAAAGAAATTGAAAGACATCCCGTGTTCATGAATTGGAAGTATCAACATAGTCAAAATCGCCTTATTACCCAAAGCAATATACAGATTTAATGCCATCCCCATCAAAATCCAATGGCATTTTTCAAAGAAACAGAACAAAAAAATCATCAGATTTTTTTGGAACCACAAAAGACCTCGAATAGCCAAAGCAATCTTAAGAATAAAGAACAATACTGGAGGTATTGCACTCACTGACTTTAGCTTGTAGTACAGGACTACAATAATCAAAATAGCATGGTGTTTGCTGAAAAACAGACACATAGACCAATGGAATAGTATTGACATCCCAGAAATAAAAGCAGATAAATATGGACAGACAATTTTTGACAAAGAAGCTAAACACATACAGAGGAGGAAAGACAGCCTCTTCAATAAATGGTGCCTGGAGAACTGGATAGCCACGTGCAAAAGAACAAAACTGGACTGCTATCTGTCACCCCGTACCGAAATTAATTCAAAATGGATCAAACACTGAAGCATAGGACCTGACACAATAAAGTGCATAGAAGAAAACGTAGGTACTAAACTTATGGACCTGGGGTTCAAAGAGCATTTTATGAATTTGACTCCAAAGGCAATCGAAGTAAAAGCTAAAATAAACAAATGGGAATGTATGAAACTAAAAGGTTCTGGACCTCAAATGAAACCATGGACAAAATAAAGAAGCAACCAAATGATTGGGAGATTTTTGCAAACAGGACCTCTGAAATGGGGCTCATCCAAAATATACAAGGAACTCATGAAGCTCAACAACAATAAAACAAATAACCGAATTGAAAATGGGCAGTGGACCTGAAGAGACATTTCTCTAAAGAGGACCTACAAATGATAAGTAAACATTAAAAAAATGCTCAACATCACTAATCATCAGAGAAATGCAAATATAAACTACAATGAGATATCACCTCACCCCAGTCTGAATGGCTATCATCAACAGGACAAATAGTAACAAGTGTTGGAGAGGTTGTGGAGAAAAAGGAACCCTCATAGACTGTTGGTGGGAATGCAGACTGGTGCAGCCGTTATGGAAGGCAGTGTGGAGGTTCCTCAAAAAATTACGAATATAATTACCATAATACCCAGCAGTCCCTCTCCTGGGTATCTGCACGAAAAAAATTGAAAACATTTATACATAAAGACAAGTGAGCTCCAATGTTCATTGCAGCTTTGTTTATGGTGGCTCAGACATGGAAACAACCAAAATGTCCTTTGATAGATGAATGGATAAAGAAGTTGTGGTATATATACACAATGGAATACTACTCAGAGGTAAGAAAAGATGATATAGGAACATTTCTGACAACATGTATGGATGTTGATTGTATAGTGCTAAGAGAAATAAGTCAGACAGAAAAAGCAGAGAACCCTATGATTTCAATGATATGTTGTATGTAAACCAAAAACAACAAAAGAACAAGGCATACAAATGAGAATCAGGACTCATAGACACAGACAATTGTTTAGTGGTTAACAGCAGATAAGAGGTGTGGGGGACGGAGATGAGGGTAAGGGGGTCAAATATATGGTGATGAAAGGAGAACTGACTCTGGGTGGTGAACACAGAATGGGACTTATAGATGATGTACTACAGAATTGTACACCTGAAATTATGTAATTTCATTAACAATTGTCACCACAATAAAGTAAAAAAAAAAAAAAAGGAAAGAAAATGACCTTCAGCACTGACCTGGGGTTCTGATGGAGATGATGTGTTTAACTGAAATTAGAGAATCAATACAGGATGAAGAGCAGGTTTAGAACTGGTGGCAAGAGACAAGAGACTATCCATATATGTATCTGTTATTGTTAAGAGTGATAAAAGTCACCTTTAAATTCACCACCTCATTATTCTTATTTATCCATATGTTGAAGTCATTTTCCTTTGATCATAGTTTCAAAGTGATAAAAATATATATAAGCTTCCAAAATAGGTGTGTACCTAGTCAAAGTACATCCCAAGCTAAAAGAGACTTTGACAATTAATAAAGTGATGTTTAGAATAATAAAAAATAAAAAAAAGAAAAGAAAAGAATGTATAGTCTGATGTTTTCGGATGAAGTGCTCTATATATGTCAATTATGTCCATTTCATCTAATATGTCATTTAGGGCTGCTATTTCGTTATTTATCTTCTGTTTGGATGATCTATTCACAGCTGTCAATGATATATTTAAGTCCCCTAGTATAATTGTGTTTTGGTCAATTTCTCCCTTTAGTTCTATTAGTGGTTGCTTGGTATATTTCGGTGTTCCCTGATTGGGGGTATAAATATTGATGACTGTTATGTCTTCTTGTTGTATAGTCCCCTTTACCATTATGAAATGTCCATCTTTGTCTCTTGTTATCTTTTTCACCCTGAAGTCTGTTTTATCTGATATGATTATGGCTACTCCTGATTTTCTCTGGGTACCATTTGCTTGGAGTGTCAATTTCCACCCTTTCACTTTTAGTCTATGCTTGTTGTTGTAGCTGAAATGTGTCTCTTGGAGACAAAATATTGTTGGGTTTAGTTTTTTGATCCCATCTGCTACTCTGCGTTGTTTTGGTGAGTTCAGTCCATTTACATTTAGGGTGATTATTGATACATGAGGATTTCGTATCATTCTATCTTTAGTTTTCTCGTAAGGCTGTGTCTCCATTGTTCCTTTGCCCTTTTGTTGTTGTCTATTATTTCTGTGGGGTGGTATTCTATGATGTCTCCTACTGTTTCTTCTTTTATTACAGTATATGTTTCAGTTCTGGATTTATTTTGAGTGGTTACCCTTAAGTTATGTAAAAGAACGTTTAATATTTAGAGTATTCCATTTTCTTCAGCATGCTTACTTTCTCCATTCCCATATTTTGGTTCAGGCCTTTGCTCTCCCCTTTTTTATGTTTTGGTTTCCACAAATTGTCCCTGTTGATAGTGGTCAAATAGCCTCCTTTAGTATTTCTTGTAGCTCAGGTCGTGTATTAGAAACTTCCCTCAGCTTGTGTATGTCTGGAAACGTTGTTATTCCTCCTTCATATCTAAAGGATATCTTTGTTAGATATATTATTCTTGGCTCATGATTTCTCTCTTTCAATAGTTTGAATATTTGGTTCCACTCCCTCCTGGCTTGTAGAGTTTCTGCTGAAAAATCTCATGATAATCTAATGGGCTTTCCTTTGTAGGTTACCGTCTTCTTTTCCCTGGCTGCTTTGAGAATTCTTTCTTTGGTGTTAATTTTAGACAGCTTCAATACAATGTGCCTTGGAGAAGACCTGTTGGGATTGAGGTAATTAGGTGTTCTATTTGCTTCTTGGATTCGAGGATCCAGTTCTGTCCACAAATTTGGGAAGTTCTCATTAACAATTTGTTTGAATATATTCTCTGTTCCCTTCTCTCTTTCTTCTCTTCCTTGTATGCCCATTATTCTTCTATTGCTTTTTCTGATGGAGTCAGAAAGTTCTTGTAGAGTTCTTTCATTTCTTCTAAGTCTCAAGTCTCTTTCTTCTTCCATCTGTGTAATTTCCAGGTTTATATCTTCGATGTCACTGATTCTTTCCTTCATCTGGTCAACTCTATTACCTATCCTGGCTATTTTATTCTTAATTTCTTCTATTGAGTTCTTAATCTCCAGAAATTCTATTTGGTTCTTTTTAAAGATTTCTATCTCTTTCGTAAAATGCTCATGTTGTTCTTTGATTATGTTTCTGAGTTCATTAAAGTGCCTTTCTGTGTTTTCTTGCATCTCGTTGAATTTCTTCAGAACTGCAATCTTGAATTCTCTGTCATTTAAGTCACATATTTCCATATCTGTAAGTTCCTTTTTTGGAGACTTTTCACTTTCTTTTTGATCAGTTTTGTTGCCTTGGTTATTCATGGCAATTACCAATTTATTATTTTTCTTCCTAGTCATCTATAGGAGTGACTTCTGCAACAGATTGATAGGAAGAGGTCTTTCTTTTGTTTTCCAGTGCTTGTTGTTAGAATGTTTTATTTTCTCTACAATTGCAACCTTTTTTATCTCCTTCCCAGTATTGCTATGTTTCTCTGCACTATTCCAACTTCTCTCACAATGGGGGGATTTCCTGGAGATGCGCTTCTTCTCTGTTAATAATTCGCCTGGATCACAGGGCACAGTGTCCATGTGGGTATGCAGCGAGCTTTTGAAGTTCCAATGCTCTTCTTGCACCAGATTCAGAGCCTGTATGATCCAGCAATTCTGTTTACTTCTGCAGAGTTCTGCCCAGATAGGTGGGGCCAGGGACGGGTGAATTGTGAGAAGTGGCTCAGAGCAATGGCGGCAACCACAACCACAGCCGATCCTGCTTCCACAGCTCCCTTCCGTTGTCTGAACTAATTGGGCTGTGAATTTTTGTCTGTGGTCCAAAATTCTCAGAACAACAAATATTCTGTTCTTTTGATCTGACACTGCTACTGTTCTGCTTCTAGCACTGGGCAGGTGGGGTGGGACAATCTCTGGGAGGGTAAAGAGGGGGCGGCTAGTCTTGGTGCCTAAGGCTTCCGTTCTCTGGCAATGAGGGCTTAAACCACCGTTTTCAGCCTTTTTCCCTCAGTCTTTGCCCTGAGGTTTCTGCCGTGAGTCTTGGGTTCAGCAGTGTATATGCTGCCCCCTCAGCCCTATGGGCCATAAGTGGAGCCCTAGCAGTCTGAGTTCCAGCTTCTCCTGCAGATGTGATAGTATCAGGATGCAGCGAGCTTGGAGCACTGAGGTAGGTCTGCGTCCTGTGCCTGTGCGGCTCATCTCTGCACTTCTCCCTTCCCTTCTCCCCAGTTCGCACAATTCGTTTACCTTTAAGTGAATTCAGTAGTGGGCCTCTTTGTCTTGCCTGTCTGCTGTGCAGGGAGTTTTTTGTGGAGTCATTTTTGTTCGACTAGTTGTAAATTCCAGGGGAGTTTTACAGAGGCTCACCTCATTCCGCCATTTTGATGACGTCTGCAGCGTGGGAACTTTTGAAATCAAGTCTCTTAACAACTTTCAAACATATAATATGATATTGTAAACTATAGATACTATGAAATGTTATTTTGAGTGAAAAAAACAGATATAAAAAAATCCCCACATGCCTCTATTTATATGAAATGTCTACAAAAGACAAATTCATGATGACAGAAATCAGATCAGTGGGTGTCTAGTGCTGGATGTGGGAATTTATATAAACTACAAAGTGCACATGGGAAATTTGGTAGAAGGTGTAAAATTTCTAAAACTGTATTATGGTGGAATTTGCACAACTAAATTTACTAAAACCCTTAATTAGAAAATAATTGTTTTAGGGGAAATGTGAGAATCAAGAATAGGAATATGATTTTTTCTTTTATTATTTCAGCATCTCACCCTACTTTTGGTTAATATACTAATTAATGTTGACATCAGTTGTCTAATCAGTTCAAGATATTAATCATAACATATCCTCTTCAGAAAAATGTATTGTTGCAACAGGCGAACAATTTGAATGCTGTGCTTGCTCTGAGGGGCCCAACTGAGCACCTATTCTACATGGATTTATTTCACATCTTTTTGTATTATTTTGGTTAAAGTTTAAAGTAATGGTGCTTCTCATCCTGCACCTTCATCATGGTTAAGTGATTTCTGGCCCTGCCCTTTCTTAAAAAAAAAAAATAATGAAAAGATGCCAAGACTTCTTATGAATAGTGAGTTATACAAGGCTTAGGGAGTTTCCAATATGTCATGTTGCACATTGAGCCAACTGTTTTAATCACTTCATCTTTATCTCTTTGGTGAGTGAGAGAGTCCAACCTTAGGGTTAAGGGGATGACAGAATATATGACACTGTTTGACAGCAGTTTATTAGTCACATACACTCACAGTGTGAAGGAAGAAGTTACCACATGTCGCACAGGCCCCATGGGGTTGCAACTGGGAACAGAGTGAACAACTAGGAGTTGTAGGAAGCAGGCTTTGAAGTATCAAGAATGCAGGGTGTGTCCCTTGGCTCCATAAGAGTATGTGATTAGCCTGTTGAAGTAATTCCATAAGCTAACGGGGAACTGAAACCTGCTACTCAGGGATAAGCATGAAGAACACCTTGTCTGTTTGGCAAGGAGGATTGGCTAGGGGACTGATTCTCAGGAGCAAAATGAGGTGGGAAATAATAGTTAGGTCAGTTGAAATTCCCAATTTTAACAGATGTCCAGGTAGTACATAATACTGAGCTTTAATTTTAGGTCTTACAGCACACCAAGTTAAATACATTAAACTCCTCATTTTGTATGATTATATATCTAGAAAAGTGAATCAACAGTCCTTTGTGAATTCTCTATTTAGACTCCCTAGGCCTCCACTTACAATCAAAATATCTGTCAATTATATAAGTTAGAGAGGAAAACACTACAAACTTAATTACCAAGAAGTTATCTATCAGATGTTGTATATTCTTGGGAAGAAAAGCACTAAGCATGATTTTTCATGTCATAGATCCAATAATAAATATAATAAAAAGATAGGTACTGCATATGGCCCTGTATGTCGCCATTGAGCATGTGTGTTCCTCTAACATCCTATCACACTGTTTTGCTTAAGCTCCTTGAGTTTGGAGTTGTGTCGTATTTATCATGGTGACTCTAGCTCTGATTCTAATGTCTGGTGAAATATAGGAAATTATACCAAACAGTTAATGAGAATTTACTACGTGTCAAGAATGTCTTAAGCAATGTGTACACATTACCTTATTTAATTGTCAGAATCACCTTTGGAAGTCAGTACTATCATTTCAGGTTACTAGATCGGGGTGTGAGTGTGGTTGTGTAGGATGATGGGGATGGCAAACTTGTTCTGTGAAGGGCCAGACAGTAAATATTTTGGGATTTGTGGGCTCTCTGGTGTCTGTTGAAACACTTACTGTACTAGTGTGGTATAAAAGCCTCCAGAGACAATATGCAAATGAGCAAGCATGGCCCCATTCCAATAAAACTTTATTTACAAAGACAGGAAGTTGGCTGAATTTGGCCTATGGGCTGTAATTTGCCAATCCTATTTTATTTATTTATTTATTTATTTATTTGCCAATCCTACTTTAAATGATACACTAATGCTTGGTATGATTAAGTAATTTGCTCAAGGTAACAGCTCCCAGTATAAAAAAGTATAAAAAAAAGCACAATGAGTATAAAAAAGCTCCCAGGGTGCAGATATTCCCAAATATTCCCAAACTCCTTCTCCTAGCCACTATTCTGTATTCCCAAACTCCTTCTCCTAACCACTATTCTGTATTTCATCTAACTATTGCAATGGTCAGTGGGGCTCCACATACATGTGTTGAATAAATGAAAATTTCTGTTATTCTATTCATTTTGCAATAACAAAATTTGAGTCAGATTGTATTAGTCAGCAGTTGGACTTCTGACTCCTACTCTAAACTGAATTTAAATTATGATGAAAAATTAAGCAGTCTAGGATTATTATCCCTCTGTCTACTGGTTTAATGATATAGTAAGTCCATATGCAATAGGAACGAATAGTTGTTAACAGAAAAGAAACAGAGCTGTACTACAGGCTCTATTTTCTGTTTTTTGGATTTTCATCTGTAGGGGACTCACCTCAATTCACTTTCATTTCCTTCAGGCTTGACTAGGAACTAATGCATTTGACTTTCCAGGGCTGTGCAGTTCACATTCCCATAGGCCAGAAGAAATTCAAATACCCCAGGAACAAACTCTTTTTCTCTCAAATTAGTTATATATGTAAGACTAACAAGTTTTTTTGGCTTTTGTTTTGCTTTTTTCATTCTTAGTTGAAAAAAATTGCTTCCCAGCTGGAATACTGTCTTCTAATTTTTAACCAAAAACACATAGGATGAAGAATTTTTAAAATGCTGACATATCTTTAACTGTGCCTGGATAAAGCATTTATAGCATATAGTTCAAGTATTATTTTCCATAAACTGGAGGAATGAATAGCTACAGTGTTGCTATTTATAATTTAGAGCTAGCTAGTATTAAATAAATAAACAATCAAAAAACGTGGCATCCTGAAAACGTAATTAATTTGATGGTGTAAGACTTCATAAATTATCAAGTATTCTACGTAGCAATCATGAAAAACAGATAGAACATGAGCTGCCTTTAAATTGCTTAGTTTACTTGCAACAAAAATTATTTTAAGGTTGCTGAGTTACTGTTGGTATTAAAAGATGTTTGTATTATTATTATTATTATTATTATTATTATTATTATATTATTATTAATGGCCGACTCCACCTTGAAACAATATAATAAAGATTTGGCGTCAACTCGCAAGCCAGCATCGGCGTCTCAAGTCTGTCATTTTTCTCACTAATTAACTGAAGTTTATAGAAATTAACTATGAGGGGAAAGATTGCTGTTACCCCTAGAAGGAATAAAGTCTCCAGATTCTAAATCAAGTGTTACTGAGGAGGAAGTACAGAGCTCCCACCTCCCAAAGCTCTACTCACATTGTGCTCATTCTTCCAGGAACATGCAGCATATTTCAATATAAGGAGAAGAAAGACTTAGGGAAGGAATTTAATGTTCACAATAAGTATAAAAAAGCAGTCCCAGGAAACAGAACAATTGGATGGTTAGAATAATTCCCAGGGCCAGAGTAGTGGGTTCTGAACCAGGGGCTTTGAATGTCTATATGGTAGTTGCAAGATAAACAAGGTGATATCTGACCTTTACTACTTTTTTAGAAATATACATATACTGGGGGTGCCAAAAAAATGTATACTATGGTCAACATTGCTCAAGCAGTAGTTCACCATAATCAGAAGTGTCTGGATGCTGATGGTAACCACTTTGAGCAATTCTTGTAATTGCAGAAGTCATCAGTATATACTGAGTATTACAATTTTAATACAGTTTTCCTTTCTTAAAATATGTATACATTTTTTGGCACTATATATGTATATATGTATCTACACATACATACACACACTTATATAATATGTATATTATATATGTAAAAATATACATATATGTTTATAAATATAATTACTTTAATGAGGATACAATGCATACATACTCTGTCTTCTGAAATAATAGTTAGAAGACATTTATAGTCTGCAAAGTGTTTAGGTGAGACCTAAAGACCATCTATATTATCATTTGCTGCTTGGCTGTGGGAGAAAAATAAACAAACAAATAAACAAATAAAATATCAGCTTCTGTTCAAAGACAGAATAGCTAGCATTGGCAGGAAGTTGAATTTATCATGCTGAGGGTGTTAAGTTCTAACTATCTGCCTACTTTTTTTGTTTGTATGGAAGATTCAACTATCTCCTAGAAGTTCTAGTACTGGATAATTTTGAGGTCATTTTTATTCCTGTGATTATTTTACGAGTTAATGACATTTATGAAAAGGATGGACAATTAGAAAATTAGAAACATGAATTATGTGACTTAGGTCAAAAAAATTCAAATTGTAAGAAGTCATTCTTAAGATCGTACAAAGTATTTTCTATGTGGGAACAGGAGGCTTAGGACTAAACCAGCCTGCAGTAGAATAAAAGTTTGTAGACTTCAGAGTTAAACTGACCATTTTCCCAATTGCATAATTGCTCACAGCTGATTTGTAGGCAATTTTATTAAAATGTCCTCATTGTCTCACTTCCTGGAAATAAGAAGGAAAAGGTAAATGGACTGTGCAGATCACTTATTTCAAAGGAGAGCTGGGGATGAGGACACTAATTTGAAGATATCAATTATTAACATGCTCCCTATTCACTGGCACCATCAGAGCTGCAAAGGAGCTGTAGAACTCTTTGAAAATATTAAAGAATTTTTTTATAATAATGCTGTAGGCACTGGCTCTTGAATATTCAATGCAAAAACTTTGGTTCTTCTCTTTATATTTTTATTTATGGCAATTATAGGATATATTAAATTAGATATTGGCAAGATTTCCAAAAAACAAAACACACATTGAAATATGTGTATACAAAGAATAAAAATGCCCAGTTGTAGAAATGTATTTCTTCTGCAAAAAGTAAACAAATGATGTCAGACTATTACCACAGCCTGTGCTGTCAGAGACACAGGTCTATTGTGTCTTCTTTTATCTCAGGGTCTGTAAAACTGATGGCACTTGGTGCGGTTGTGGCTCACTGATGCAGCTGCAGAAAACATAATGGTCTGTCATCTATCTATATCTATATCATCTATATCTATATCTATATCTATATCTATATCTATATCTATATCTATATCTATTTATCTATCATCTATCTATGTCTATATAGCTATATCTGCATCTATATGCATATGTACCATATATATTTATATTTATCATCTATCAATTGATATGTTGATCTACTGATCTATATCTATTTAATACAATATGTGGACCCAGCTCTTCTGGCATAGTCAACTTGTTCCTGTCTGACAATTGACAGTATAGCAGAAGTTTACTCTGAGAAGTTGCCAATCAAAGCCCTTCCAGTTTGTCATGGGAAGCTAGGAAAACACTGAAGAAAATGATTTAGCTCACTTTATTTTGTTTAAATAAAATATACACATTATGTTATTATAATTTTCTCCTCTCTTTTTTAAATTGTCAATTTAGAATCCAACATACAGATCAAGAAAAAACAACAAAACAGCATTCAAAGGATAGAAAATAAAGGAATTCTTCTTGGGTATTTTGAGGAATATAAAGGCACAAAGGCCATTTGTGTCCTCTGTTGAAGGAGGCTAAATTACTTTAAATAATGACACATTGAACTTGACAGGTGCATATTTAGCTAAAGAAAATACTCCTGTAAAAAGTAAAAAAAAAAAATCAATCTACTGGAAAAAATAAATCATGCTGATAACAAACCCATTAAAGAGGTTATGAAACTGTTTAGTTTAGTAAAATAAGATTTTACAACTGTTTCCTATGCTTCTGTGAAGAATAGTTTCATTTCTACAGCTCATCAAAAGAGAATCTTTAGAGATTAATGCAAATGGAAGAGAATAATGAATTCACCCATCCAGCATGAAAAGCACGAGTCACTACAAGAGTGAGACCCACATCCTTAATGGAATTGGTAAACTCAAGTCCAAGCTCCTCATTCTACACATGGGGTTGCTGATGTTCAGGGAAGCAAAAGTGGTGTTTCCCAACCTTAACATTTATAGAAATTATCTTGAAATCTTGTTAAAATGATCATTCTGATTATATGAGTCTGGTGGGGAACTGGGATTTTTACATTTCTAACAAGCTCCTAGGTGCTGCTGCTTTGTGGATCACACTCAGAATAGTGAAGAACAAGAGGATTTTTCCACCTTAGTTGGTGGAAGAAATGGGACCTAGGTCCCAGGTGTCCTGTTTTATATTAAATTGAATAAATTATTTCTTGTCAAGTATCAGAAAACAGCAGTTTACTTTTTATTATTAATCAGAGGTATGCTTCATTCTCTTTATAGAGAAGTAACATGATATATTTATTTGGAGATAAAAACTGGATTCTGTGACAGGCATTCTGGGTTGAATACCAGTATTGTCACTTACTACCTATGTGACCTTGGGCAAGTTTTCTACCATTTCTTTTTCTCAATTTCCGCAACTGTAAAGTAACGATGATAATATCATTTACCCCATGGAGGTTGTTTTTGTTTTTTGATCACAAGTAAGTAATAGTGCCTGGCATAAGCTAGTATTAAAAAAAATTAGACTTATTATCAAAGACAAGTGGAGTCTGACTGATTTTATAACTATGGGACCTGAGACTTAGAAGAAATGCAGAGCAAAATCAGCATTATTTATTGTGACTTGTGATACCAGAAGAGAAAAAAGTTCTAAAGGCGTATTATCAATTTGTTCCAGAGTAGGAAGGAAAATTACATGTGCTGAACACTGATTTTTGCCTTAGGTACTAAATATTATCACCTTTAATTTTCTTAAAAGCCCTGTGGGATTGCATTGTCATCCCCATGTTATAGGTGAGGAAACCAAGGCACACCCATTAAATAACAAGCCAGAGGCCTAATGGCTACAAACATGGCAGATCCAAGATTTAGACTCAACTTGATTGGCTGAAACCTGCAGGAAACCACTGAGTATGAGCCTTGTGATGTGAGAAAGTAGGAGTCTGGGTTAAGTGAAAGAGGCCAAGCTACCAGTACCATACATGGTCACCCTCCTAATTCCCCACAAGTAGTCAGACATTAGTGATTGGTCAGCCAATACTTCGAGACTTGTGGAGGAATAGGACAGCATAGAAGTTCTCTCACACACCAAAACAAACAAACAACAAAAACAAATCATTCTCCTCTGACTGGTTGACTCTTGTTCTAGGTGTTACAGAAGAAAAACAAATGGATGTCCTATCCCCCTAGAGCCTCAGGGCTTCTCTTGCTCCCTCTCTCTCCCACTTTTCTTTTTTCCATTCTTCCTCTAAAGGATGTGTCCCTGCATACTCATATCAGTCTTCATTCTTTCCTGAGCCAATGTGGTTACAGAATTTATTCCCTCTCTGAATCACCATAAATAACAGAATTTCTCAAAAGGATTGATGAGAAAATTAGGACATAACAATGATTTCACAGGAGAGATGGAAGAGAAAATTTCCATCTTCTCAGCCAACTGCTTGAAATTACCCTTCCACAATGTTTCTTTCATGCTGAAAATAGAGTCCTTGGTTTCCTATTTCTTTTTTTTTTTAATTTATATATTTTTTTAAATTAATTTTATTGGGGTGACAATTGTTAGTGAATTTACATAGATTTCAGGTGTACAATTCTGTATTACATCATCTATAAATCCCATTGTGTGTTCACCACCCAGAGTCAGATGAGAAACAAAAACTCATAGACACAGACAATAATTTAGTGGTTACCAGAGGGTAAGGGGGTGGGGGGTGGGTGATGAGGGTAAAGGGGATCAAATATATGGTGATGGAAGGTTTCCTATTTCTTACCTCATTGTAACACCCATATTTACTGGTTATACTCCTCTCTTCAATGGCACCTTTGAGTTCTTCCACTTTTCTTAACTAAAGCCATTTAGAGGGCTCCTTTCTCAGATTGACACATTTATGTATACTCACCCTGAAGAAAACCACAGCCCTTCAATTTCTAGAATCTACCTTTCTTAGAAGACAGTAAAGTGCCTATAGCAGGAAGTTTATTGGTCAGTCACAGAGTTTACAAGTAGCGCCACTGTGTGCCAGGCAGAAATGAGGCTCAACAAGAAGCCAGTCTCTCTGCTGCTTACAGTCTGGTGGGAAAAACAACCACTGACTCAATAACTTCAAGTGCTGCAGGAGTTGTAAAAAGAAGACTGAACATTATCCCAGGGAAAGCTTCCAGAGGGATGAATGTATCAGTTGAAAATTAAAGGATGGGGCAGAATAACCAAGATGAAGAGGTGAAGGAAGAAAAGTTCAGTCAGGCACAGGGAACTGCATAGATAGAGTCTTCTGGCTGGAGAAAGCACATCTTGTTCTTAATTCCTTAGTTCTCCATGAAGAGGACATGTTTCCATTTTCCCTTGCTTACCAGCTTGCAGGTGACAAGATGTCATAAGTGGCTTCAAAGTTTATTATTCAAAGCCCTCAAGGGACATTTCAGAGAAATATTGATGGACCACCTTAATCCAAAGTGAGGTTCCATTGTCTCTCCCTGAACATTGTTATACATCATCTGTAATCTATTAAAATATTCATATGGACTAATGTGTATGTCTAATAGTTTATTAAAGATTAGAGATTACTTAGAGTAATTGAAGGGAATAAAAACTATAACTGCCACTTGCTGTTAAACTGTATGAACATATGTGTATTTTGGTGATACATAAAATTTGCATAAATCAATAGAAAGGTATTTTTATTGCAGCAACTTTCAAACAATACTGTATACATGATTGTAATTCGAAGTAATCAATGGGATTATCAAATTCATCAGAAGCTTTACTTAGGTTTCCCTCTCAATGACTTCTATCAGTTCTACACTCAATCAAAATTTGCAGAAGTTTGAAAATCTGGTGTTCTTCAAAATAATTTTACAGGTTCACATCATCTTTGAACCCCATCCTTATAATTCTCGTTTTTACATTTGCTTCTTTGTCATACAAAGACAGGAAAGATCAATGATTTCTATCTCACTCAAGGACAAAACCAAAATTCTTAGAATTGCCAGCATGAGCTGGATATCCTCTGCTGGCTACCCAACAATTATTAATTACTTTTCTCCCCACTTCCCTGACCCTGTCTCACATAGAGACTTTGTGAAAACATGCATTTTTGTCAGTTTTGCTCCTTACTATCTCTAGATCCTACAACAGTGCCTCTAGATCATTACTCTAAAAAAAACAAACAAAAAAACCCCACTATTTTTCTAATAACAGAATTGCAATTGCATTGCCTTAAATCAATCAATAAATAAAATCATAGGCCCTTTTCTTCACCTCTCATATTACTCAGAGATGTTACTAAATAAAAATAACAACAGGATTTTATTGATTTTCACATATATATAAAACATGAAAGAGTCATATCTACCTTGTACTGTAATGAATTAATACTGCACTTGTCTTCTCTCCTTTTACTGGATGGTAATCTCTTTGAGAGTAAGTGACTATTTCTGATTCAGTCCTGATTCATTCTGTTACTTAGAACAGTGCCTGGAATATCACTGATAATTAATGTTGGTTGAATATGTGTGAAAGAACAAAAGTGAGACACAGAGTTAATATAAACTGTAAACTAGGCACATATATTCTTATTAGGCAGATAACACAATCAGCCATCCTACTTAAAACTGTATTGTTACAGGTCATTCTATGTATCTGGAGCACTGCGGGACTACTGAAGATTTTCATTCTGATGACAATAATTGTTGATATTCCCAGGTGACAGGAGAGTGAAATGGAAGAAATGACTGAACTTTCTGTCCATTGCTTATGCTCTCCAGCAGCACGACTGTTTTCCACAGGATGACAGGTGACACAAACATTCTGCTGAACAGCAGGAGGTGTTAGCTTGATGCTCAAATCTCTGCGATGTTGGCAGGTGCAACAGAAGGGGAGCCGACTTCTTCTACAAGTGATTACATTGCGAATGTCCACAGTGCCTGCGCTAGAGGGCCCTTGGGACAGACAACAGCCAACTTTCTCATTTATAGATTTCCCTTTCGGTGATGTCTGATGTATTTATGGCTGAGCTGAGAAACGATCTGATGGCAGCCTTCAGAGAAGAGTCTCATATTAAGTAACTTTAATGGCTTGAGTTTACAGAAAGTCTTTCTTAACACTTAACAAGTTATCTTGTTTTTATCCTCTCTATGGTCCTTTCCTATAAAAATCAAGAGTGATTACCACCTCCATTTTCTAGCTAAAGAAATAAAAGCACGTAGAGACCAAATGTGCTTCTGACTAAATAAGATTAAAACCTATATTTTCTGATTTCTAGTTCAAGGCTCTTTCACTGTAAGGCTTGTAGATAAAAATTTGTTTGAAAGCACAGTGGTAGCCTGTTGGGGGGAAATATATAAAATATAAATTAAAGTACAAGAAATCCCTCCTTTCTTCATATTTAAAACCGAAACATCTCATATTATATATGTCTCTATCCTGAATTTTTGTTATTGCCTATTAAAATTATAAAAGAAAAATGAGCAATGCCCTACATCTTAAAACAAACAAAACTGAATAATGGTGTTTCCTCTTTGAATTTTTTTATTTCTTTGTTTTACATAGTTAATGCTTTATCAATGTTAAATAAGAAAATAGTCAACATTATTTTTTTGATTACCAATTTTCTTACACTTGCAAGACAAGTTGCTTGAATCATTAATTTTCAAATTCTACTCACTGCAGAGAATAGAAGTAAGTAGAAATCAAGCCAGAATACAATCAGAAATCCAGCACATAATAATCAATTACAGAATAAATGCACCTTCCTCTGGTACCAGTTTGGCCACTTTCCAGACCAGTTATGTCTTTACAGCAGAGAGAAGAGTTTTTTGTTAAATAGATATTAAGCATAACCACAGCATATTCATTAAAATTTTTCAGCCAAAAGAAGATCCATACTCCAACTGTGTAAGCATCAGTCATGTCATCTCATTATCTGTAAAGAAAGATTGTTTCTCCTTCATTACTGAGAGTAAATGTCTCTTGAACACTATGGACTTATATTGTTTAGAAATTTATAGGTAACCTATTCTAACCTTCCAAATAGCCAGTACTACTTTGCTTGTTATATGTTTTTCTCTGTGGTTCTGGGAATGCAGGATCAATAGTGAATAGCCCCAATCTTTTCAACTGCCACTGATTTTTCACAATCTTCTGATTGGTCTCATCACCACAACACCTGCATTGCTTATTCACTTGGAGGCAATTTCTTGTATTTAATCATTTCAAAAGGCAATATTGCTCTAAATTCTAATTAATTTTGTATATATTATAATAAGAGAGTAATATCAGCATTTCACTCTTAAAGAAATTAAAGCAGAAAAAATGAAGGAGACTATACAAGATCTTATTTTGCTTCACAGAGCAACGTGAAGTTACTAATGCGTAATTTTCCATATATAGAGAAACATCATCTCTATATATGAGTTGACCCCCTTCTAAAGACACATAGTCATGAAGGAGCTTCTCATATAAACTTTACAGAACCTCACAGAACTTATAAAAACAACTATGGAAAATATTTGCCTGAGTTTCCTATTAGCTTGAGAATTTGTATCTTTGTTATGGAGAGTAAAACATAGTAATGAATGTGTGCTGAACATACTGAAAAGCTGCATTTCACAGAACTTTTGTTAAATAAATACAGCAATGACTGCTGGGGAACTTTTAAAGCAGTAATAACATCTTTTGCAGTAGTAAATTAAGCTCCAAAAATAATTTTGGTGTTATTTAAAAAATAATTTAAAAGACCCAACAAAATTCTTATTCCTGATGACCCACACAAAGCAACAAGAAGAAAAGCCACAATTCCAATCAAGCCAGACTTCTTAGGAGGTTTCATGCAATGCTTTATAAATTTCTGAAGACCAATATTTAGCGGCAACAGGAAAACAAATGCAGAGATTTTTTCTTTTCTTCCGTATTTGTGAAGTCAATATAGGCCTTTACAGAACAAGGTTGGAAATAAAATGAAAAATTATTTCCCAACATGAAGAGAAAATAAGGCAATGAGGGGCAGAGAGAGTGGAGGAATGACATTTTTATAGCTAAAACTAGTAAGCTTTACTGAAATCCAAGAGCCAGTCACTTTCAATGTTATTTTCCAAAGGATTTAAAAATATATGTCCTAATATGTTTTAGTGCCAACTTTTGAGATGAGACATTTCAGCCACACAAAGGTGTTATGATGCGAGGGCCCAGGATGAACAGAAGGAGCTCTCCAGCTTTGCCAAAGAGGTCTTGCACAGGAAACAGTCTGAATCTAACCACACCCATCCCAAAGTTTACCAAGTCAATTTAGAATAAGAATCTATAAGCTATGAAAAATTCTCTACTTTTCATAGAGAACTGAGAGGGGTGGAGGGCTTCTTCTACCTTTTGATTTTTTTTTCTTTCTGGAACTTTTATTTATTCCTTCTGTCTTCCAATTGCTGTGATGATCTTCCATGTGCTTAATATCATTGCAGAATACCCCAGCATGTTGCAGCATCTGTTTTTGAAAAAAATCCCAACAGGTAGTTTTCATTTTAGTTCTCTCATGCCCAGCTTTGAGGACTATCCACTCAAATATTACCTTAAGCCCCAGTATTCTAGTCTGTTCCTAGCCCTCTTTTCCTCCATGTATCAAATCCTAATTGATTGATTCCATTCCATCAATTTCTCTGACTAAACAATGTTAATAATTTTCTTATGCATGTTTCTGACTAATGCCAAGTTAGACATTACCTCTTTGTCAAGTTAGACACACAGGTCCATCAAAAAGTGAAATTAAGACCCTCTGCTGTAAGGGGTTTAAGCCTACTCAAATCAACGTAAGTGAAAGACTGTTTACTGAAAGGTTACAACAACAACAACAACAACAAAACACATGGGTGTCCAAGGACAAATGCTAAATGGAGTTAACAAGTGGTGGTTGGACTGGAAAGTCAGAAATCAGGTTTTTTCCTCTAATTCTGCAGTTATTCTTTTCTGTCCAGTCTCAGATGTTCTTTTTCTGTTTACACTTGCCTTCTCAGTGGCATTTTAACTTCATAGTGCATTTGGTGTTGGTTTTCCATACTTTTTAAAGATGTGAGTTGTGATTAAAATATACGGTGAATGTTTAAATTAAAAAAAATTACAGTAAAAGACGCATTGCTATTTTCCCTCTCAAAATATACCCCCTCCCTTCAAACACACATATTCCAGCGATCTTGTCACTTTCTGAAGCAGTTCTGGAAGTCCTCTTTCATGAGTGTCTTTAGTTGTACTGTCATGGCTGCCTCCATGTCTTGAATCAATTTAAAACATTTACCTTTTATGGTCATTTTGACTCTGGAAAAGAGCCAGATGTCGCACAAAGCCAGATCTGGTGAATAAGGTGGATGAGGACACACCATACTGTTATTATGTGACAGAAACACCATACTGTTATTATGTGACAGAAATTGCCATACCAGAAGTGATGTATAACATAGAGCCTTTCCATTATGATCACAAAATGCAGTGAATACTGCTGTCAAGTGCCATCCAACAGAAAGGCAGGAATGTTCAATTCAGAAAGCATTGCGTTGAACCTTAGTAATAGTGTGTGAAGTTTCAACTTGTTTGGTGCAGTCAGACAGGTATCAGCTATGGTTGAGAGAAGGTGTGTTTTCAAGTGTGCCATAAATCATCCTAAATCATGACAATGTCCATGTCAAACATCACTTCTGCTATATGGCAATTTCTGTCAAATAAAAAATTATGGTGTGTCCTCATTCACCTTATTCACTGGATCTGCCACCATGTGACTTCTGGCTCTTCCTCAAAGTCAAAAGGACATGAAAAATAAATGTTTTGAATCTGTTCAGAATATGGAGGCAGACACAACACATCAACTGAAGACACTCACAGAGAGGACTTCTAGAACTACTTCAGAAAGTGGCAAGAACTATGGATTGTGTTTGAAGGGAGGGGAGTGTATTTTGAGGAGGATTAATGGCGATGTGTATTTTACTATAATTTTTTTATTTAAATTTTCACCATATATTTTGATCACATCATGTATATATATATATATATATATATATATATATATATATATACACACACATATATATGTAATTATATATGTGTGTGTAGATGTACATATATATATATGGTGGATATATATGGATATATGTATGGATATATATATATGGATATATATAATGGATATGTGTGTGTGTGTATATATATATATATATATATATATATATATATATGTGAAAATGACATTCTAAAAGAATTTGTATGGGCAAAACTAGTCTGACAGGCAATATATGACTGGCCCATACAATTCCATTAACAGACATTAATATACATGTGTATGTAAAAATATGAAAAAGTATATGCATAAAATTATGATACATGTACTTTTTTTCTAAATTAATTTATTGCAGTGACAATTGTTAATGAAATTAAATAATTTCAGGTGTACAATTCTGTATTACATCATCTATAAATCCCATTGTATGTTCATCACCCAGAGTCAGTTCTCCTTCCATCACCACATATTTGATCCCCCTTACCCTCATCTCCCTCCCCCCACCCCCCTTACCCTCTGGTAACCACTAAACTATTGTCTGTGTCTAAGAGGTTTTTTTTTCTCATTTGATTGTCTTCTTCTTTTGTTGTTTTTGGTTTATATACCACATATCAGTGAAATCATAGGGTTCTCTGCTTTTTCTGTCTGACTTATTTCGCTTAGCATTATACTCTCAAGATCCACCCATGTTGTCACAAATGGTCCTATATCATCTTTCCTTAATGCGGATAGTATTCCATTGTGTATATATACCACAACTTCTTTATCAATTCCTCTATCGAAGGGCATTTTGGGTGTTTCCATGTCTTGGCCACCGTAAACAAAGCTGCAATGAACATTGGAGCTCACGTGTCTTTATGTATAAATGATTTCAAATTCTTCGGGTAGATACCCAGGAGAGGGATTGCTGGGTCACGTGGTAATTCTATTTGTAATTTTTTGAGGAACCTTCACACTGCCTTCCATAGCGGCTGCACCAGTCTGCATTCCCACCAAGAGTGTATCAGGGTTCCTTTTCCTCCACAACCTTTCCAACACTTGTTGCTATTTGTCTTGTTGATGATAGCCATTCTGATTGGGGTGAGGTGATATCTCATTGTGGTTTTTATTTGCATTTCTCTGATGATTAGTGATGTTGAGCATTTTTTCATATGTCTATTTGCCATTTGTAAGTCCTCTTTGGAGAAATGTCTCTTCAGGTCCTCTGCCCATTTTTCAATTGGGTTGTTTGTTTTTTTGTTGTTGAGTTTCATGAGTTCCTTGCATATTTTGGATATTAGACCCTTATAGGAGGAACTGTTTGAAAGATCTTCTCCATTCAGTCAGTTGCCTCTTTATTTTGTCGATGGTTTCTTTTGCTTTGCAGAAACTTTGAAGTTTCATATAGTCCCATTTGTTTATTTTAGCTTTTACTTCCATTGCCTTTGGAGTCAAATTCATAAATTGCTCTTTGAACCCAAGGTCCATAAGTTTAGTACCTATGTTTTCTTCTATGCAGTTTATTGTGTCAGGACTTATGCTTAAGTCTTTGATCCATTTTGAATTAATTTTGGTACATGGTGACAGATAACAGTCCAGTTTCATTCTTTTGCACGTGGCTATCCAATTCTCCCAGCACCATTTATTAAAGAGGCTGTCTTTCCTCCTTTTTATGTTTTTAGCTTCTTTGTCAAAAATTATCTGTCCATATTTATGTGGTTTTATTTCTGTGTTCTCAATTCTATTCCATTGGTCTATGTGTCTGTTTTTCTGCCAATACCATTTTTTTGATTATTGTAGCCCTGTAGTACAAGCTAAAGTCAGACAGTGTGATACCTCCAGCATTGTTGTCTTTTCTTAAGATTACTTTGGCTATTCGGGGTCTTTAGTGGTTCCAAACAAATCTGATGATTTTGTGTTGTATTTCTTTAAAAAATGCAATTGGGATTTTGATGGGGATTGCATTAAATCTGTATATTGCTTTGGGTAATATGACCATTTTAACTATGTTGATTCTTCCAATCCACGAGCATGGAATGTCTTTCCATTTCTTGTGTCATCTTCAAATTCTTTCTAAAATGTCTTATAGTTTTCAGCACATAAATCCTTCACTACGTTGGTTAAGTTTATTTCTAGGTATTTTATTCTTTTTGCTGCACTTGCAAAGGTAATTGTTTTATGTATTTCTTTGTTTGAGATTTCATTGTTAGTATATAGGAATGCAATGGGTTTCGTACGTTGATTTTGTAGCCAGCAACTTTACTGTATTCGTTGATTGTTTCTAACAGCTTTTTGGTGGAGTCTAGGGTTTTCTATATATAGCATCATGTCATCTGTAAAGAGTGATATTTTAACTTCTTCATCCCCAATTTGGATGCCTTTTATTTCTTTCTCTTGCCTGATGGCTTTGGCAAAGACTTCCAACACTATGTTGAAAAGTTTTTTATTTCTTTCTCTTGCCTGATGGCTTTGGCAAAGACTTCCAACACTATGTTGAAAAGCAGTAGTGATAGGGGACAGCCCTATCATGAAGCAAAGGGCTTCATTTTTTCACCACTAATTATGAGATTACCTGAGGGCTTGTCATAGATGGCCTTTATTATGTTAATGTATTTTCCTTCTATACCTATTTTATTAAGTGCCTTAATCAGAAATGGATGTTGCATCTTGTCAAATGCTTTTTCTGCATCGATTGATATAATCATATGATTTTTGGCCTTTATTTTGTTTATGTGATTTATCACATTGATGGATTTGCAGATGTTGAACCATCCTTGTGCTCTAGGGATGAACCCACTCGGTCATGATGAATAATCTTTTTCATGCATTGTTGTTTTCGATTTGCTAAAATTTTGTTTAAGATTTTGCATCAGTATTCATCAGAGATATAGGTCTGTAGTTTTTTTTGTGTGTGTGTTGTCCTTACCAGGTTTTAGTATCAGGGTAATGTTGGCCTCATAAAATGACTTAGGGAGTACTGACTCTTCTTCAATTTATTGGAAGAGTTTCAGCAGGATTGGTTTTAGATCCTGTTGAAGGTTTGGTAGAATTCACTAGTGAACCCATCTGGTCCTGGACTTTTGCTTTTGGGAAGGTTTTGGATGACTGATTCAATTTATTTACTGGTGATTGGTCTGTTTAGATTTTCCAGTTCTTCATGGTTCAGCCTTGGAAGGCTATATGTTTCTAAGAACTTGTCCAGTTTTTCTAGGTTATTGAATTTGGTGGCATATAGTCCTTCATAGTATTCTTGAATGATCCTTTGCATCTCTGTGGTGTCCGTGATAACTTCCCCTTTCTCATTTCTGATTTTGTTAATTAGTGTCTTCTCTCTTTTTATCTTAGTGAGTCTAGCCAAGGGTTTGTCGATTTTATTAATTTTCTGAAAGAACCAGCTCTTTGTCACATTAATTTTTCTATTGTCTTTTTGTTCTGCATTTCATTGGGCTCTGCTCTGATATTTGTTTTTTCCTTTCTTCTGCTTACCTTGGTTTTCACTCGTTCTTCCCTTTCTAGTTCTCTAAGGAGTAACATGAGTTTATTTATTTGGGGTTTTTCTTGTTTCTTGAGATAGGTCTGTAATGATATAAATTTTCCTCTTAAAACTCTTTTCGCTGCATCCCAAAAATGTTGGTAGGATGTATTTTCATTGTCATTTGTTTCTATGTATCTTTTTTTTTGTTTGTTTCTATGTATCTTTTGATCTCTCCTCTAATTTCTTCACTGATCCAGTCGTTCTTTAAAAGCATGTGGTTTAATCTCCATGTATTTGTGTTTTTTCCTGCTTTCTTTTCGCTGTTGATATTCAATTTCAAAGCCTTGTGATCATAGAATATGCTTGGTATGATTTCAATCTTCTTAAATTTGATGAGGTTGCTTTTATTCCCCAATATAAGCTCTATCCTTGAGAATGTTCCATGTACACTTGAAAAGAATGTATAGTCTGATGTTTTAGGATGAAGTGCTCTATATATGTCAATCATGTCCATTTCGTGTAATGTGTCATTTAGGGCTGCTATTTCATTATTTATCTTCTGTTTGGATGATCTATCCATAGCTGTCAATGATGTATTTAAGTCCCTAGCATAATTGTGTTTTGGTCAATTCCTCCCTTTAGTTTTGTTAGTAGTTGCTTGGTATATTTCTGTGCTCCCGTATTGGGGGCATAAATATGGATGACTGTTATGTCTTCTTGTTGTATAGTCCCCTTTACCATTATGAAATGTCCATCTTTGTCTCTTGTTATCTTTTTCACCCTGAAGTCTGTTTCCTCTGATATCATTATGGCTACACCTGATTTTTTCTGGGTACCATTTGCTTGGAGTGTCAATTTCCACCCTTTCACTTTGAGTCTATGCTTGTCCTTGTAGCTGAGATGTGTCTTGGAGACAGCATGTGGTTGGGTTTAGTTTTTTGATCCCATCTGCTACTATCCCTTTTTATTGGTGACTCTAGTCCATTTTCATTTAGGGTGATTATTGATACATGAGTATTTCCTGTCATTCTGTCTTTATTTTTCTGGTATGGCTGTGTCTCCATTGTTTCTTTGCATTTATGTTTTTGTCTATTATTTCTGTGTGGTGGTATTCTATGATGTTTCCCTCTGTTTTTTCTTTTATTACAGTATATATTTTAGTTCTAGATTTTTTTTGAGTAGTTATCCTTAAGATTATGTAAAAGAAAATTTGATATTTAGAGTATTCCTTTTTCTTCAGCACGCTTACTTTCTCCATTCCCATATTCCGGTTCAGGCCTTTACTCTTCCCCTTTTTATGTTTTGGTTGCCACAAATTGTCCCTGTTGATGGTGGTTGAATAGCCTCCTTTAGTATTATTTTGTATTGCAGGTCGTGTATTAGAAACTTCCCTCAGCTTCTGTATGTCTGGAAAGGTCTTTATTCCTCCTTCATATCTAAAGGATATCTTTGCTGGATATATTATACTTGGCTCATGATTTCTCTCTTTCAATAGTTTGAATATTTGGTTCCATTCCCTCCTGGCTTGTAGAGTTTCTGCTGAAAAATCTCATGATAATCTAATGGGCTTTCCTTTGTAGGTTACCGTCTTCTTTTCCCTGACTGCTTTGAGGATTCTTTCTTTGGTGTTAATTTTAGACAGCTTCAATACAATGTGCCTTGGAGAAAACCTGTTGGGATTGAGATAATTAGGTGTTCTATTTGCTTCTGGGATTCGAGGATCCAGTTCTGTCCACAAGTTTGGGAAGTTCTCATTAACAATTTGTTTGAATATATTCTCTGTTCCCTTCTCTCTTTCTTCTCCTCCTTGTATGCTCATTATTCTTCTATTGCTTTTTCTGAGGGAGTCAGAAAGTTTTTGTAGAGTTCTTTCATTTCTTTTAAGTCTCAAGTCTCTTTCTTCTTCCATCTGTGTAATTTCCAGGTTTCTATCTTCGATGTCACTGATTCTTTCCTCCATATGGTCAACTCTACTACCTAAGCTGGTTATTTCATTCTTAATTTCTTCTATTGAGTTCTTAATCTCCAGGAATTCCATTTAGTTCTATTTTAAAGTTTTAATCTCTTTCGTAAAATGCTCATGTTGTTATTTGATTACATTTCTGAGTTCATTAAATCTCCTTTCTGTGTTTTCTTGCATCTCTTTGAGGTTTTTCAGAGTTGCAATTTTGAATTCTCTAGCATTTAAGTCACATATTTCTGTATCTTTAAGTTCCTTTTCTGGAGACTATTCACTTTCTTTCTGAGCTGTCTTGTTGCCTTGGTTATTCATGGCAATTATTGATTTATTATTTCTCTTCCTAGACATCTACAGGAGTGGCTTTTGCAACAGGTTGATAGGAAGAGGTCTTTCTTTTGTTTTCCAATACTTGTTGGTAGAATGTTTTGTTTTGTCCTACTGCAGTTTTTCTCTCTGACACAGTAGTGCTACGTTTTCTCTGCACTATTCCAGCTTATCGCACAATGGGGGGATTTCCTGGGAGATGGGCCTCTCCTCTGTTAACAATTCACCTGGGTCATAGGGCGCCACGTCCCTGTGGAAGTGTGGAGAGCTTTTGAAGTTCCAAAGCTCTTTCTGCACCCAATTCAGCGCCCGTATGTTTCAGCAGTTCTGTTTACTACTGCAGGGATCTGCCCAGATAGGTGGGGCCAGAGGCAGGGTAAGTTGTGAGCGGTGGCCCAGAGCAATGGCGGCAACCACCAGCACAGCTGGTCTTGCTTTTACAGCTCCCACCACTTTGCCAGAACTAGTTGGACAGTGAATCTGTGTCTGCGGTCCACAGTTCTCAGAACAGCAAATATCCTGTCCTTTTGATCTGACACTGCTACTTTATTACTTCTAGCACCAGGCAGTTGGGGGTTGGACGAGTTCTGGGAGGGTAGGGAGGGGGCGGCTTGTCTCAGTGCCTAAGGCTTCCATTCTCTGTTCGGCAGTGAGGGCTTAAACCACCGTTTTCAGCCTTCTTCCCTCAGTCTTTGCTCTGAGGTCTCTGTCATGAGCGTTGGGTTCAGCCGTGTTATATGCTGCCCCCTCAGCCCTGTGGGACGTAAGCGGAGCTTTAGCAGTCCAAGTTCTTCCTTTTCCCGCAGGTGCGGTAGTTCTGGGATGCAGCGATCTCGGAGCACTGAGCTTGGTCTTTGTCCTGCGCCCGCGCTGTTCCGTCCCGGCACTTCTCCTTTCCCTCCTCCCCTGCTTGCACGATTTGTTCACCTGGAGGTGAATTCAGTAGTGGGCCTCTTCGTCTTGCCTGTCTGCTGTGCAGGGAGTCCTTTGTGAAGTTATTGTTTTTTGATTCATTGTAAATTCCAGGGGAGCTTTACAGAGGCTCACCTCATGCCGCCATTTTGATAACGTCTGTATACATGTACTTTTTGACATCACAATTTTCTATATATAAATGTGATATCAAAAATAACTCAAAAACAATATGCTGCATAAAAAAATCTAACAAACGTGCAGACAGTTAATCCAGTTATAATTAGAAAACAAAAATGAATGATCACTCTACTCGTATCATTTTTACAATAGTTAGAAAACAGTCAATATAGCTGCTGAAAAGATTGTGGGGAACATGAAAACTACTGATGGTGGGAGTGTAGACTAATGCAACCACCCCATAAGATGGTACAGTATAACTTACTCACATTTAAGTATTTTGTACCTATTACACTACAATTCTGATATTGGAAATGCAGCCCAGGAAACGTCTCACATAAGTGAGGAAATATTAATAATAATATTAATATTATTATTATTATTATTATTATTATTAATTAAGGAAATATTAATTAAGACGTTCAGCGTAGTGTTAGAGTGAATGTGACATGTTGAAAGCAATACTGGAGTTCAGGAAAGGGGGACCTATAAAAGGAAACCAATATTCATGCAACAAGGAAAGTAACAAATATGGGTAATCTTTAAAAAAATTTTTTTAAATGAATGATGCTGGAAAAATTGGATGGATGCATGTAAAAAGATGAAACTGGACTAACTTCTTATGCCACATATAAGAATAAACTCGAGTGATGTCATAAAAATGGTGGTGCGAGAAGAGCCTCTTGAAATCTCCCCTGGAATTTACAACAAATTGAACAACTATAATTCCACAAAGGACTCTCTGCACAGCAGATAGGCAAGACTAGTAGGTGCGCAACTGAAATCGTATAAAGATGGGCAAATAGGGTGACCGTGGGAGGAGAGAAGCAGGAAGTGTGGAGACATGGGTCCTGCAGGAGCAGCATGCAGAGTAGAGCTCAGAGCTCTGAGCTTTCACCATTATAGATCACCCGCGGCTGTGAGAGAGGGAAGAACTCAGATTGCTAGAGCTCCACTTATGGCCACTGTACTGCCTGAGGGATCAGCATATAACATGGTTGAATCCAATGTTCATGACAGAGACTGTGGAGCAAAGACTGAGGGAAGAAGGGTGCAAACAATGGTTTAAGCCCTCACTGCCAAGCAGAGGATGAATGACATAAATGTGAAGCCTAGCCAAACCCTCTCTCCGTCAAAGAGATCAACCACACTGCTCTCCCAGTGCGACAAGCGGAATGGTAGCAGTGTCAGTTCAAAAGAACAGAATATTTGCAGTTCTGAGAACTGTGACCCACAGCCAGAGACTCACAGCCCAATTAGTTCCAACGAAGGGGAGGAAACCTTGGGTGCAGGGCTGGCTGTGGTGGTGGTTGCCTCCATTGCTCTGGGCCACCTCTCATAACCCATCACTCCCCTTTCCGCACCTATCTGTGTGAATTCTTGAAGGAGTAAAGAGAGCCGCAAAAACCCACAGGCTTTGAATCAGGTGCATAAAGAGCTCTGGAACTTCAAAGCTCTCCACATCTTCCCACAGAGACAGTGCCCAGTGACCCAGGCAAGCTGTTCAAAGACCAGAAGCCTGCCTTCCAGGGATTCCCCCCAGTATGTGAAAAGTCAGAACAGTGCACAGAAAATATAATTCTACAGTGTAAGAGAGAATACAAGGTACTGTTGGAGAGAAAATAAAGCATTCTACCAAATTCTATAGGAAAACAAAAGAAAGACCTTTTTCTGTTAACCTATTCCACAGTCCACTCCTGTACTAGTAAGAGAAACAATAATTCCTTAATTGCCATGGATAACCAAGGTAACAAGACAGCTCAGAAAGAAAATTAAGTCCCCAGAACATGAATTTAAAGACATGGAAATATGTGACTTAATGACAGAGAATTCAAGATTGCGTTCTGAAAAAACTCAACGAGATGCAAAAATACACAAACAGACAGTTCAATGAACTCAGAAATGCAATCAAAGAACAAAATGAACATTCTACAAAAGAGATTGAAATTGTAAAAACAACCAAATAGAATTTTTAGAGATTAAGAACTCAATAGAAAAATGAATAATTAAATAGCCAGTTTAGATAGTAGAGTTCACCAGATGAAGTAAAGAATCAGTGACATCGAAGATAGAAATCTGGAAATGAAGCAGATGGAAGAGAGACTTAAAAGAAATGAAAGAACTCTAAAACAAATTTCTGACTCCATTAGAAAGAATATAAGAATAATGGACATACCAGAAGGAGAAGAAAGAGAGAAGGGAACAGAGAGTATATTCAAACAAATAGTCAACAAGAACTTCCCAGACTTGTGGAAAGAAATGGATCCTCAAATCCAAGAAGCAAATAGAACACCTAATTACCTCAACCTCAACAGTCCTTCTCCAAGGCACATTGCATTGAACCTATCAAAAATGAACAACAAAAAAAGAATCCACAAGGCAACCACGGAAAAGACAGTAACCTACAAAGGAAAGCCCATTAGATTATCATCAGATTTTTCAGCAGATACTCTACAAATCAGGATGGAGTGGAATCAAATATTCAAACTCCTGAAAGAGAGAAATTATGATCCAAGAATAAGATATCCAGCAAAAATATCCTTTAGACATGAAGGAGGAATAAAGACCTTTCCACACATACAGAAGCTCAGGAAATTTTCTAACACAAGACATGCAGTATAAGAAATACTGAAGGAGGCTATTTGACGAGTATAAATGGGGATAATTTGTGACAACAAAAACATGAAAGAGGAGAGAGTAAGGTCTGAACCGAAATACGGAAATGGAGAAAGTAAGCTTGCTGAATTAAATGGAATACTCTAAATATGAAACTTTCTTTTACATAAACTTAATGACAACCACTAAAAAAAAAATCTAGAACTAAAACATATAATACAATAAAAGAAGAAACAGAGGGGAAAATCATAGGATACCACCACACAGAAATAATAGACAGCAATAAAAAAGCAGATAAACAATGGAGACAAAGTGTTACCAGAAAACCAGAAAGTGTTACCAAAGTGTTACCAGAAAAAGAGAGAATGATAGAAATCCTCATATATCAATAATCACCCTAAATGCAAATGGACCGAACTCACTGATAAAAAGGCACAGAGTAGCAGATTGGATCAATAAACTAAACCCAGGATTGACTTCTTAGGAATGGTGGCAATGAGGTCGTCCTTTTGAGTTCTCCTCCTGAACTTACCACAAATTGAACATCTATAACCCATCAAAGGACTCTCTGCTCATCACAGAATGTGGGCAAACTGGGCGAGCAGGAGAATAAGGAAGGGAGCTGAGTGGAGATGTGGCCTGCATCCACAGCTGAGGATCACAACAAAGATCACAAGAGCCAGAAGGTGGGATGTCTCCCTGCATCCCACAGTTTATGTCTCCTGCTGAGAGAGCAGCATATACAGCATTGGAAGCAATAACGTAAGCTGAGACCTTCAGTTGGGACTTAGGTTTGACAAAGGAAGTAAACAACATACCTGGGCCCCACCCCTACACTCCCAATACTATCCCCGCCCTTTCAGAGATTCAAGCTAGCCCCTGAACTGAGGAGTAGTGTCAGATTACAGAGGAGCCCTAACACTCAGGAACTGCGAAGACCCAACTTGCAGCTCTGACCCAAGGAAGAGGCTGGGAAGAGTGTGACACTGCTGGGCTAGGAGACTCCTCCATCCCCAGCCCCTACCTTTTTGGGCCTGCCTAAAGCAGGGCAATTACAACTGCAGAGGCACACCTAGGGGTCAGCGCAAGTTGCAGAGGCAGTTCTGGGCCTTCAGCAGCTCAGAAATTTAGTGCCCTTCATACCACCTTAATGGAAGAAGTGCCCTAAGACTCAGGAGACCTGGACACAGGTCTGACTGTGCTACTCTCAGTGCATGTATTGGCAAGTAAGAGTAGAAACTGCACTGAATTTGTAAATACTACCATCCAGACCGCATAGTCCCATTAATCCAGAACTGAACTACCAGAATCACTCTGGGCACCCGGTGGCCGGCTCTGCCAGCACAAGATGCAGAGGACACTTTTGTACAACAGATTACAGATTTGGTACAGATTACTTGGTGGGCTTAAGTCAAGACTGGCACTGCTTTTGTCTGTGTGTGTGTGTGTGTGTGTGTGTCTATTTTTGATATTTTTGCCTGTGTTGAGTGTGGGTTTTCGGTTGTTATTACATGTGAGTGTATTTGTTTTTTTTCCTTGTTGTTTGTGTTGTTATTGCTGCCCTTGATGATTTGCTTTGTTCTGAAATTGCCCTATACCGGGGCCCAGCCCAACAGGCACAAGATTAAACACACCCAGAGGTCAAATCCAGAAAAAAAAAAAAACAATACTACCGAGTTTGACCTACAAGTGACACACCCACAGAGAATTCTCTACAGATACAAGAGCAGTCAACCCTCATGAAGCAGATCATCCACTGTGGACAGAACCAACACTCTCACAACTAGTCAGGAGAGGGTCAATCCCACCAACTGACAAACCAAAACAAATTAAAGCTCAACTTTAATAGGACGATATACACAACACTTTTGGAGCACATGTACAGGAGAATAGGGAAGTGGTGCAAATCAAACATAAAGGACACATACTACATAAGATCACCTAACTAAAACCAAGAACTCGAAGGGATCTACCTAGTACATCGAAGCAAACACAGAGAGTCAGCCAGAATGGGGAAACAAAGAAACATGTCCCAAATAAAAGAACAAAAGAAACCTCCAAAATTGGAACAAAATTACATAGTTATAATCAAACTATCAGAGACAGAGTTTAGAACACTGATGATAAGAACGTTTAAGGAACTTAGTGATGACATAAAGAAGGATAGAGAAATCTAATGAACAATGAACAACCAGTTAGAACTAAAGAACACAATAAGTGAAATAAAGAACACAATTACCAGCAGGTTAGATGAGGCAGAAGGTCAAATCAGAGACTTAGAAGACAAGACAGCAGAGATCACCCAAGTAGGAAAACAACAGAAAAATAGAGTAAAAAACAAAAAAATGGTTTAAGAGACCTCTGGGATAACATCAAGCCGCAACAACACGCACATCATAGCAATACAGGAGGTGAAGAGAGGGAGCAAGGGATCGAGAACGTATTTGAAGTAATAATGACCAAAGATTTCTCTAAACTGGTGAAGGAAACTGACATAAAAGCACAGGAAATGAAGAGAGTTCCAACCATGATGAACACAAACAGGTCCACACCAAGACACATCACAGTTTAAAAAAACAAAGGTTAAAGACAAAGAGAGAATCCAAAAGCAACAAGAAAAAGACAGCAGGTTACATACAAGAGAAATACTATAAGACTATCAAATGACTTTTCTATAGAAATTTGCAGGCCAGAAGGGAGGACAGGAGGTACCCAAAGTGATGAGAAAGAAAGCCTACAATCTAGATTGCTTTATCCAGCAAGGCTATCATTTAAAATTAAAGGAGAGATAAAGAGCTTCCCAGAAAAGAATAAGCTAAAGGAATTCATTACAACCAAGCCAGCATTACACAAAATATTAAAAGGGCTTCTGTAAGCAGAAGAAAGATGAAAACAATCTTACTAAAAATAAAAAAATGGCTATGAAATGTATTTATCAATAATGGTTTTACTGTAAATGGATTAAATTCTCCAATCAAAAGACATACAAACATCTCTGATGAATACAAATGCAAAACTAGTAAACAAAATTCTAGCAAATAGAATGTAACAATGCATTAAAAAGATTATACATCACGACCAAGTCTGGTTCACCCTAGGGTCACAAGTATGGTTCAACATATGCAAATCTATACACCACAGAAACAAAATAAAGGACAAAAATCATGATTATATCAATAGATGCAATAAAAGCATTTAACATGATACAACATTCATTTATGATTAAAACACTTAATTAAATAGGTATGGAAGAAAAATACCTTAACATAATAAAGGACATACATGACAAATCCTCAGCTAATATCATAATTAATGGAGGAAAACTAAAGCCCTTCGCTGTACATTCAGGAAAACGACAAGGCTCTTCCCCATAACTTCTGCTTTTCAACACAGTTTTGGAAGTCATAGACAGAGCAATCAGGCAATAGGAAGAAATAAAAGGCATCCAGTTTGGGAATGAAGAAGTTAAATTGTCACTCTTTGAAAATGATGTGATTCTATATGTAGAAAACCCTAAAGAATCTATCAAAAAGCCATTACAAATAATAAACAGATATAGTCAAGTTGTCAGCTACAAAACAATGTACAAACGTCCATTGTGTTCCTATATATTTAAAACAAAATATCAGAATAAGAAATTTAAATTTAAATGTACAAACGTCCATTGTGTTCCTATATATTTAAAACAAAATATCAGAAAAAGAAATTTAAAAAGAATTCCTTTCACAATTGCAACAAAAAGAATAAAATCCCTAGGAATAAACTTCACCAAAGATGTGAAACACCGATATACTGAATATTGTAAGAAATTTTTAAAAGAAATTGAAGAAGACACAAAGAAATTAAAAGACATTCCATGTTCAGGATAAAAAGAATCAATAGAGGCAAAATAGCCATACTACCCAAAGCAATATATGGATTGAATGCAATCCCATCAAAATCCTAAGGAAATAGAACAAAAATCATGAGATTTATGTGGAACCACATAAGACCCCAAATAGCAAAATCAATCCTAAAAAAAAAGAACTATGTTAGCGATATAACACTCCCTGATTTCAGCTTGTACTACAGGGCAACAATAATCAAAACCGTATGGTATTGGCAGAAAAACAGACACACCAATCAATGAAATATAATTGAGAATCCAAAAATAAACCCACATAAATATGGACAGATCATTTTTGACAAAGAAGCCAAAAACATACAATGAAGAAAAGACACCCTCTTCAATAAATGGTGCTGGGAGATTGGAAGTCATTTGCCGAGGAATAAAGCTAGACTGCTATCTTTCACCATGTACCAAAATTAACTCAAATGGATCAAAGACTTAAGTGTAAGACCTGAAACAATAAACTGCATAGAAGAAAGCAAAGAAATCTTATGGACCTTGAGTTCAAAGATCATTTTATGAATTTGACTCCAAAGGCAAGGGAAGTAAAAGCTAAAATAAATGAATGGGGCTATATCAAACTAAAAAGCTTTGACAGAACAAAACAAACCATCGACAAGGAATGGGAGAAGATTTTTGCAAACAAAGTCGTTGATAAGGGGCTACTATCCAAAATATATAAGGAACTTCTATAACTCAAGAACAAGCAAACCAATCCAGTTTAAAATGGGCAGACCTGAATATGTGCAGAGGCACATTTCTCCAAAGAGGAAATACAAATAGCCAATAGACATGAAAAAAAAATGCTCAGCATCACTAATGATCAGAGAAATGCAAATAAAAACCATAATGAGATATCACCTTACAACAGTCAGAATAGGTATCATCAGCAAGAGAAATAGTAGCAAGTGTTGGAGAGGCTGTGGAGAAAAGGAACCCTCATACACTGTTGGTGGGAATGCAGATTGTTGTAGCCATTTAGGAAGGCAGTGTGGTGGTTCCTCAAAAACTTAAGAATAGAATTACCAAAGACCCAGCAATCCATCTCCTGGGTACTATTCAAGAAATATGAAAACATTTTCCATGAAGACATGTGTGCTCCAATGTTTACTGCAGCTTTATTTACAGGGGCCGAGATGTGGATACAACAAAAGTGTCCTTCGATCAATGACTGGATAAGAAGTTGTGGTATGGAATGCTATTTGGCGGTAAGATGAAATAATACCATTTGAAACATGAATGGATCTTAAGATTATAAGCGAAATAAGTCAGGGAAAGTAGGGAACCATATGATTTCACTGACATGTTCTATATAAAATTGAAAACAACAAAAGAACAAGACAAATAAATGAGGAAACAAAGACTCATAGATATAAACAGTAGTTTAGTGGTCACCAGAGCGTAAGGGAGGAGGAGAGTTCTAGAAGAAGGTAAATGTGGGTAAACATATGGTGATCGAAGGAGAACTGAGTCTGGGTGGTGAACACAACGTGAGATATAGATGATGTATTATAGAAATGTACACCTGAAACCTAAGTAAGTTTACTAACAAATGTCACCCCAATAAACTTTAATTAAATAGTCTATCCTTCTCCTAGACACAATCAACGGTTTAGTAGTTACCAGAGGGAAGGGGGTAAAGGGGTGATAGAGCAGGGAAAAGGGGGTCAAATATACAGTGATGGAAGAAGACTTGACTCAGGGTGGTAAGCACACAATGTAATATATATGTGATGTATTACAAAACTGTACACTTGAAATCTATATAATTTTTTTTCTTGTTTCTTTTGGGGGTTTTATTGTTTGTTTGGTTGAGTTGTCTTTTTTAAATGGGGATTTTTTTATTTTTATTTTATTGTATGTTTGTATTAGTTTAAGGTGTGTAAGACAAAGTACTAGTTAGACATTTATCATTTATATCCATCACACAGTGATAACTCCCCTGCCTCCATCTATTACTCCTCTGACATCACATACAGCCATTACATTTCCACTGTCTCTATTCCTAATGCTATACTCCACTTTTTGTAAATACAGACACACACACACACACACACACACACACAAATACACACACATATATAAAATTGTAGTTGACATTCATTACTGTTCAGCTTCAGCTTCAGGTGTACAGTGCAGTGATCCGGCATCTACATCATCCTAGAGGTGGTCTCCAAAATGAGACAAGTGTCCATTAGATACCCTACAAAATCTTTACAACATTATGTATTCCATTCCCCAAATAGACTTTTGTATCCTATGGCAATCTTGTGGTTACCAATTGTGATTTCTAATCCCTTCACCTTACCCGTTATCCCCACCCATACCTTGCCATCTAACAACCCTCAGTTTTTCCTCTATGTCTCTGAGACTGTTTCTGAATAGTTCATTCATTTATTCTTTTCTTTATATTCCACATATAGGTGAGATCACATAGTATTTGTCTCTCTCCATCTGACTTATTTCACTTAGCATAATGTTGTCTAGGTCCACCCATGAGTTGCAAATGATAAGATTTCATTCTTCTTTATGGCTGTGTAATACTCCACTGTATGTATCACAGTTTCTTAATCAAGTCATCTACCGATGGGCATTTCAGTTGTTTCCATGTCTTGGTGATTGTGTATAGTGCTGCAATAAACATAGAGGTGCATAAATTTTTTTTAATTTAGAGTTTTGGATTTCTTCAGATAGATACCTAAGAGTCTAACTGCTGGGTCATAAGGTAGTTCCATTTTCAGATTTTGAGATATTGCCGTACTGTTTTCCATGATGGCTGCACCAATCTGCAATCCCACTAACAATACACAACAGTTCCCTTTTCTCAGCATCTTCACCAGTACTTGTTTGTTGATTTACTGCAGATAGCCATTTTGACTGGGGTAGGTGGTATCTCATTGTGGCTTTTATTTGCATTTCTCTAATGATTAGTGAGGTTGAGCATTTTTTCATAAGTCTGTTGGCCATCTGTGTGTCTTTGTTAGAAAAATGTCTCTTTATGTCCTCTGCCCATTTTTTAATTTGGTTGTTTGTTTTTTTGGAGTTGAGTTGAGTGAGTTTTTTTTAATAAAATTTGAATATTATTAACCCCATATCAAATATATCATTGGCAAATACTTTCTCCCATTCAGTAGGACCCCGTTTTGTTTAATTGATGGTTTCCTTTGCTGTGAAAAAACTTTTTAGCTTGATGTAATCCCACATATTTATTTTTTCTCTTACTTCCCTTGCCCGAGGTAGTAAAAATCTTACTACAGGTAATGTCTGTAAACTTTCTTCCTGTATTTTCTTCTAGGAGTTTTATTGTTTCAGATCTTACAAGTAAGTTTTAATCCATTTTGAATTTATTCTTGTATATGGTTTGAGGAGATGGTCTGTCTTCAGTTCTCTACAAGTGTCTGTCCAGGTTTCCAAGCAGCATTTATTGAATAAACTGTCTTTACACCACTGTAAATTCTTGCTTCCATTGTCATAGATTAAATGACCATATGGGCATGGATTTATTCATGGAATCTCTATTCTGTTCCATTGATCTATGTGTCTGTTTCTATGCCTGTATCATGTTGTTTTGATTACTGTAGACTTGTAGTATAATTTGATGTCAGGTATTGTTGTACCTACCACTTTGTTCTTATTTCTGTTGTCATTTCTCCTCTTTCATTTCTGATTTTTTAAATTTGGGTTCTCTCTTTTTTTTGATGAATCTGGCAAAAGGTTTATCCATTTTATTTATCTTCTCTAAAAACCAGTTCTTGGATTCATTGATCTTTTGTAATTTTTTTTGTTTTGGTTTCTATTTCATTTATTTCCACTCTGATCTTTATTATCTCCTTGTTTTTGTTTCCAGATCCCTGAAGTGTGAAGATAAACTGTTGATTAGTGATTGTTCTTGTTTCTTTAGGTAGGCCTGTATTGCTATGAATTTCCGTCTTAGGACTGTTTTTGCTGCATCCCATAGATTTTGGGTCATCGTGTTTTCATTTTCATTTGTCTCAAGATACAATTACAACTACAATTTTATATATGTGTGTGTGTGTTTGTGTGTGTGTGTGTGTCTGTATTTATAAGAAGTGGAGTACAGCATTAGGAATAGAGACAGTGGAAATGTAATGGCTGTATGTGATGTCAGAGGGGTAATAGATGGAGGCAGGGGAGTTATCACTGTGTGATGGATATAAATGATTTCTTCCTTGATCTCATTGTTCACCCATTCATTATTTAGGAACATGTTATTCAGCTTCCATATATTTGTGTGTCTTCAGTTTTTTTCCTGTGGTTGATTTCCAATTTCACAGCACTGTGGTCAGAGAAGACAACTGGTATGATTTCAATTTTCCTAAATTTATCAAGACTCGTTTTGTGGCCTAACATCTTGTCTGTCTTGGAAAATGTGCCATGTGCCCTTGAGAAGAATATGAATTCTGCATCTTTGGGGTAAAATGCTCTGAAAATATCGATTAAATCCAACTGGTCCAATGTGTCATTTAAGGCTGTTGTTTCCATATTTATTTTCTGTCTGGAAGAAAATTTTCTGTCTGGAAGACAGAAAATAATGATTTCTGTCTCTTGTTGTCAGAGGTGTGTTTGACGTCCCCAAGTATGATAATATTACTGTTGATCTCTGTTTTTATGTCAGTAAATATCTGTTTTATATTTTAGGTGCTCCTATGTTGGGTGCATAGATGTTTACTAGGGTTATGTTCTCTTGTTGGATCAATCCCTTTATTATATTGTAGTCTAAACCATCTTTGTCTTTTAATATATTCTTCATTTAAAAGTCTATTTTGTCAGATATAAGCATTGCAACTCCAGCTTTTTTCTCATTTCCATTCGCATGAAATATCTTACTCTACCCCTTCACTTTCAGCCTGTGTGTGTCTTTTGATCTGAGGTGTCTCTTGTATGAAATAAAAACCACAGTGAAATATCACCTCACAAATATCAGAATAGCCATTATCAATAAATCAACAAACAAGACATATTGGCAAGGATGTGGCTAAAAAGGAACACTTGTGCACTGTTGGTAGGATTATAAATTGAACCAGCCACTATAAAAAATAATATGGAGATTCCTTAAAAAATTAAAACTATGACTACCTTATGACACAGCAATTCCACTCCTGGGTATTTATCCAAAGAAATCCAAACACTAATTCAAAAAGATATATGCACCCCTATGTTTACTGCAGTGGTATTCACAATGGACGAGGTATGGAGGAAACCCAAGTCCCCATCAATAGACAACTAGATGAAGAATTCATGGTATATATGTATTCTGCCATGAGAAAAAAATGAAATCTTACCATTTGCCACACATAAACAGATGTAGAATGTATTATGCTAAGTGAAATAAATCAGATTTAGAAAGAGAAATGCCATGTGATCTCACTTATATATGGTGTGGGGACACCCTTATACATGGTGGGGGCCCCAGAGAGCAGTTTCCAGGCTCTTGGCCTCCCATAGAAAGGTGCTGGCTCAGGTAGTAGATGGTCATCAGCTGTGACTAGTTGGCCATCAGCTGTTACTAGTAAGCCATTAGCCACTGATATAACTGCCGTGGCTAAGCTAGCAAGGGTCCTGGCATGGTGGTGTAGTAGTGTGGTGTGGTGTGGTGGTGTGGCATGGCGTGGTGGAGTGTCAATTGAGGATTGCAGAGAGTCAGATTGCATTTAGCAAGTGAGGTGTTTTGGCACAGACAAGTGGACGGCGAGTTGCTGATCATGTGGCTCCTGCTTCCTGTGTCTCCAACCCAGCAACCAGCGAGAATATAGTGGTATGACTCCCCTATCTATGGCTCCATGGGTGCTCCTTTTGGCCTCGCCCTATCCTGCGTTCTTATGCGGGGAGTGGGACTAGAGACCCGAGATGGGACAACACTTGTCACCCTGTGTGATATATGGTATCTAGAGAACAGAATAAACAACAAACCAAACAGAAATACATTTGTTGATGGAGAGAACAAACTGATGGTTGCTAGATGAGAAGGAAGCTGAGGGGCTGGGTGAGAATGATGAAAGGATTAAGAAGTATGAATTGAATTGATAGCTACAAAATAGTCACAGGGATCTGAAATTGAGTACGGGAAATATAGCCAATGATATTTTTTAAAGTATGTACAATGTCAGATGGGTGCAAGGCTTATTGAAGGGATGGCTTCATAAATTACATAAATTCCTCACCACTGTGCTATACACTTGAAGCTAATATAAAGCTATATGGAATGTCAACTACAAAACATGTATATATATTTTGATATGAATGTGTATATATATATATATATATATATATATATATATATATATATATATATATATATTCATGGGATGTAAAGTACAGCATAGGAAATATAATCAATGGTATTGTAATAGCTATGTATGGTGTCAAATGGGTAGTAGACTTGTTAGGGTTATCATTTTGTGAGTTGTATAAATGTCTAATCACTGTTGTTTTGTACACCTTAAATTAATTTAAAAATTTAAAAAAGTAAAACCTAGGAATAAATTTAACCAAGGAGCTAAAAGACCTATGCTTGGAAAATGTTAATACATTGAAGAAACATATTGAAAAAGATAAAAATAAATGGAAGCATATACTGTGCTCATGGACAGAAATAATTAACATCATTAAAATGTCCACACTACCATAACAATGTATATATTCAATGCAATCCCTATTGAAATACTAATGGCATTTTTCACAGAACTAGAACAAATCATCTTAAAAGTTGTATGAAAGCACAACTGAACCCAAATATCCACAGCAACCTTGAGAAAGAAGAACAAAATTGGAGGTATCATGCTGCCTGATATAAAACTGTACTACAACGCTATAGTAAACAAAATAGCATGGTACTAGAATAAAAACAGACACATAGATCAATGGAACAGTATAGAGAGCCCAGAAATAAGCCCCCATCTACATGGTCATTTAATCTATGACAAAGGAGGCAAGAATATACAGTGAAGTAAAAACAGTCTCTTCAGTAGATGGTGTTGGGAAAACTGGACACATATATATAAAACATGAAAAACCTTTTTACACCATATGCGAGAATAAACCAAAAATGGCTTTAAAAGTTAAATGTAAGACCCCCAAACTGTAAAACTTCTAGAATAAAACATAGGCAGTAAACTCTCTGACATTGTTCTTAGTAATATTTTTTCTGATCTATCTCCTCAGGGAACAACAACAATAAACAAATACGACTACATCAATGTACAAAGTTTTTGCACAACACAGAAAACCACCAACAAAATGAGAAGTCAGCTTACTGAACTGGAGAAGAGATTCGCCAATGATACATCTGATAAGAGGTTAATATCCAAAATTTAAAAAAGCATACAACTCAACACCAAAACAAACAAACAAACTATCCAATTTAAAAATGGATAGAGGACCTAAGCATTTCTCCAAATAGAACATACAGATGGCCAACACACATATGAAATGATGCTCAACATCACTAATCATCAGAGAAGTGCAAATTAAAATCAAAGTGAGATACCATGTCACAGTTGTCAAGATTGCTATGATCAATAAATCAGCCAACACAAGTGTTGGCAAGGATGTTGGCAAGGAGAAAAGGGAACCTTCATGCACTGTTGCTGGAGTTGCATATTGGTGCAGCCACTAGGAAAATAATATGGAAGTTCCTCAAAAAATTGAAAATAGAGGTCGCTCAGGCGGTTGGAGCTCCGTGCTCCTGGCTCCGAGGGCTGCTGGTTCGATTCCCACATGGGCCAGTGGGCTCTCAACCACAAGGTTGCCAGTTCGATTCCTCAGGTCCTGCAAGGGATGGTGGACAGCGTCCCCTGCAACTAAAGATTGAACATGGAACCTTGAGCTGAGCTGCCACTGAGCTCCCAGATGGCTCAGTTGGTTGGAGCACTGTCTCTCAAACACAAGGTTGCCGGTTCGACTCCCGCAAGGGATGGTGGGCTGCGGCCCCTGCAACTAGAGACAGCAACTGGACCTGGAGCTGAGCTGCACCCTCCACAACTAAGACTGAAAGGACAACAACATTAAGCTGAACTAAGATTGAAAGGACAACAACTTGACTTGGAAAAAACGTCCTGGAAGTACACACTGTTCCGCAATAAAGTTCTGTTCTCCTTCCCCAATAAAATATTTTTAAAAATATATGGGACTGTGTATAAAATGTAAAAATATCCAACGTTCAATGAACTCACCCTTCATGGGCTTTGAGAGCCCAAAAGTTTGTACAAGTTTCCTTTAAAAAAAATTGAAAATAGAACTACCTTATGGCCCAGCAATTTCACTTCTGGGTATTTATGCAAAGAAATTCAAAACATTACTTTGAAAAGATAGATGCACCCCTAAGTTCATTGATATGATGTCACCCAAGTGCCCATTAATATATGATTGGATAAGGAAGAGGTGGTACATATATACAATGAAATATGAAATCGTGCAACAACATGGATGTATCTACAGGTTATTATGCTTAGTGAGATAAGTCAGACTCAGAAATACAAATACCATGTGATATTACTTCTTTGTGAAGTCTAATGAACAAAATAAAGGAATTGAACAGAACAGAAACAGACTCATAGATACACAGAAAAAAACTGATGATTGCTAGAGGGGAGGGGTTTGGAGAGTTGGATGGAAAAGGTGAAGGTATTAAGAATACAAATTGGTAGTTCAAAATAATCAAGGGGATGTAAAGTTAGCATAGAAAATACAGTCAATAATGTTGCAACAACGATATATAATGCAGGTAGGTACTACACTAATCAGGGGGATAAATTATATAAATATCTAACCACTATGCTGTATACTTGAAACAAATATAAAATAACATTGAATGTAAACTATAACTAAAAAATAATTTGAATAAGTCTGTATTGTTTTAGGAAAATTCCTCCATTACTGTGGTGACTGAAACCTTTATCCTTTTTTGCCTCCCACAAGTTTTGGGGAGTGGATTAAGAAAAAAGTACTTTTTTAATTAAAGTTTATTATTGGGGTGGCAATTGTTGGTAGATTTCAGGTGTACAATTCTGTATTACATCAACTATAAATCCCGTTGTGTGTGCACCACCACAGTCAGTTCTCCTTCTATCAACATATATTTCACCCCATTCACCCTCATCTCCTTCCCCCACCCCCCTCTGATAACCGCTAAACTATTGTCTGCGTCTATGAGTTTTTGATCTCATTTGTCTTGTTCTTTTGTTGTTTTTGGTTTATATAACACATAACAGTGAAATCATATGGTACTCTACATTTTCTGTCTGACTTATTTCTCTTAGCATTATATTCCAAGATCCATCCATGTTGTCACAGTGGTCCTATTTCATCTTTTCTTACTGCTCAATATAATTCCATTGTGTATACCACAACTTCTTTATCCATTTATCTATCAAAGGACATTTTAGTTGTTTCCATATCTTGGCCACTGTAAATGAACTGCAATGAATATTGGAGCACACGTGTCTTTAGGCACAAATATTTTCAGATTTTTTGGGTAGATACCTAAGAGTGGGATTGCAGAATGATACGGTATTTCTATTTGTAATTTTTTGAGGAACATCCACACTACCTTCCATAGCTGCTAGACCAGTCTGAATTCCCACCAACAGTGTGAAGGTTCCTTTTTCCCTACAGCCTCTCGAACACTTGTTACTATTTGACTTGTTGATGATAGCCATTCTAACTGGGGTCAGGTGATATTTCACTGTGGTTTGTATTTTCATTTCTCTGATGATTAGTGAGGTTGAACATTTTTTCATATGTCTATATGCCATTTGTATGTCCTCTTTGGAGAAATCTCTCTTCAGGTCCTCTGCTCATTTTTCAATGGTTTTTTTTTTTCCTTGTCGTTGGGCTACATGAGTTCCTTGTATATTTTGAATATTAGCCCCTTATCGGAGGCATTGTTTGCAAAAATCTTTTCCCATTCAGTCGGTTGCCTCTTTATTTTGTCGATGGTTTCTTCTGCTGTGCAGAAGCTTTTAAGTTTCATATAGTCCCATTCGTTTATTTTAGCTTTTACACTTCCATTGCCTTTGGAGTCAAATTCATAAAATGCTCTTTGAACCCCAGGTCCATCAGTTTAGTACCTACGTTTTCTTCTATGCAGTTTATTGTGTCAGGTCCTATGCTTCAGTCTTTGATCCATTTTGAATTAATTTTGGTACATGGTGACAGATAGCAATCCAGTTTCATTATTTTGCACGTGGCCATCCAATTCTCCCAGCACCATTTATTGAAGAGGCTGTCTTTTCTCCATTTTTTGCTTCCTTGTCAAAAATCATCTGTCCGTATTTACGGAGGTATATTTCTGGGATCTCAGTTCTATTCCATTGCTCTACATGTGTGTTTTTCTGCCAATACCATGCTGTTTTGATTATGGTAGCCCTGTAGTACAAGCTAAAGTCAGGGAGTGTGATACCTCCAGCATTGTTCATTTTTCTTAAGATTGCTGTGGCTATTCGATGTCTTTTGTGGTTTCAAACAAATCTGATGATTATTTGTTCTATTTCTTTAAAATATGCCATTGAGATTTTGATGGGGATTGCATTAAATCTGTATATTGCTCTGAAGAATATGGCTATTTTAACTATGTTGATTCGTCCAATTTATGAGCATGGAATGTCTTTCCATTTCATTGTCTCTTCTTCAATTTATATTTAAAATGTCTTGTAGATTTCAGCATATAGGTCTTTCAAATCCTGAGTTAAGTTTATTCTTAGGTATTTTATTCTTTTTGCTGCAATTGCAAAAGGATTTTTTTTTTAATTTCTTTTTCTGAGATTTCATTGTTAGTATATAGGAATGCAATGGACGTTGATTTTGTAGCGTGCAACTTTACTGTATTCGTTGATTGTTTCTAGTAGCTTTTTGGTGGAGTCTTCAGTGTTTTCTACATATAGCATCATGTCATCTGCAAAGAATGATATTTTAACTTCTTCATTACCAATTTGGATGCCTTTTATTTCTTTCTCTTGCCTGATTGCTCTGGCAAGGACTTCCATAACTATGTTGAAAAGCAGAGGTGACAGGGGACAGCCCTGTCGTGTTCCTGAACCTAGAGCAAAGGGCTTCACTTTTTGACCATTAACTATGAGATTAGCTGAGGGTTTGTCACAAATGGCCTTTATTATGTTAAGATATTTTCCTTCTATACATAATTTGTTAAGTGTTCTAATCATAAATGGACGTGTATCTTGTCAAATGCTTTTTCTGCATCAATTGATATAATCGTATGAATTTTGTCCTTTACTTTGTTTATGTGATGTATCACATTGATGGTTTTGTGTATGTTGAACCATCCTTGTGCCCCTGGGATGAACCCCACTTTGTTGTGATGAATAATCTTTTTAATGTATTGTTGTATTCAATTTGCTACAATTTTTTAAAGATTTTTTGCATCTGTATTCATCAGAGATATTTGTCCGTATTTCTTTTTTGCTGTTATCGTTACTAGGTATTGGTATCAGCGTAATGTTGTCCTTATAAAATTAGTTAGGGAGTCTCTTCTTCAGGTTTTTGGAAAAGTTCAAGCAGAATGACATTAGATCCTCTTTGAAGATTTGGTAGAATTTACTAGTGAAGCCATCTCGTCCTGGACTTTTGCTTTTGGGAAAGTTTTGGATGACTGATTCAATTTTGCTACAGGTGATAGGTCTGTTTAGATTTTCCAGTTCTTCATGGTTCAGCCTTGGAAGGCTATATGTTTCTAAGAAGTTGTCCATTTCTTCTAGTTTATTAAATTTGGTGGCATTAGTCTTTCATAGTATTCTTCGATAATCCTTTGTATTTCTGTGGCATCCGTGATAAGTTCCCCTTTTTCATTTCTTATTTTGTTCATTAGTATTTTCTCTCTTTTTATCTTAGTGATACTAGCCAATTGTTTGTCAACTTTGTTAATCTTTTCAAAGAACCAGCTATTTTTTTATTTATTTATTAGTTTCAGGGGTACAAGACAAGGCAATACTTAGACGTTCATCATTTACATCCCTCACACTGTGAACCCCCCTCCCCCCATCCACTATCCCTCCGACCTCACACTGAACCATCACATTATATATATATAAAATTATAGTTGGTATTCATTAATGTTTAGCTTCTGGTGTACAATGCCATGATCAGGTATCCACAGTATCCCTGAGGTGGTCTCCCAAATAGGACGCATGTCCATCGGATACCCAACAAAATCTTTACAACATTATAGAATACCTTCCCCAAATTAATTTTCAAAAAAACCCTGAGGCCATTTTGTGGAAGAACCAGCTCTTTGTCACATTAATTTTGTCTATTGTCTTTTTGTTCTCTGTATCATTTAGTTTTGCTCTGATTTTTATTATTTCCTTTCTTCTGCTGACTTTGGGTTTCATTTGTTCTTCTTTTTTCTAGTTTTTTAAGGTATAACGTGAGGTTATTTGTTTGGGATTTTTCTTGTTTCTTGAGATAGGCCTATGATATAACTTTCCCTCTTAAATCTGCTATCACTGCATCCCAAAATTTTCGTAGGATGTAATTTCATTGTAATTTGTTTCTATATGTCATTTGATCTCTCCTCTAATTTCTTCTATGACCTGGTCGTTCTTTAAAAGTTTGTTTTTTAATCTGCATGTATTTGTGTTTTTTCCTGCTTTCTTTTTGCATTTTATTTCCAATTTCAAAGCCCTGTGATCAGAGAATATGCTTGGTATGATTTCAATCTACTTAAATTTGGTGACGCTAGTTTTATGTCACAAAATATGGTCTATCCTTGAGTATGTTCCATGTACACTAGAAAAAATATATAATCTGATGTTTTAGGATGGAGTGCTCTATAAATGTCAATTATGTCCATTTCATCTAATGTGTCACTTAGGGCTGCTATTTCATTATTTATTTTCTGTTTGGATGATCTATCCATAGCTGTCAATGATTTAAGTCCCCTAGTATAATTGTGTTTTGGTCAATTTCTCCCTTTAGTTCTGTTAGTAATTCCTTGGTATATTTCGGTGCTCCCTGATGTGGTTTAAAATATTGATGACTGTTACGTCTTCTTGTTGAATAGTCCCCTTTACCTTTATGAAATGTCCATCTTTGTCTCTTGTTATCTTTTTCACCCTGAAGTCTGTTTCGTCTGACATCGTTATGGCTACTCCTGATTTTCTCTGGGTACCATTTGCTTGGAGTGTCAATTTCCACCCTTTCACTTTGAGTCTATGCTTGTCCTTGTAGCTGAGATGTGTCTCTTGTAGACAGCATATGGTTGGGTTTAGTTTTTTGATCCAATCTGCTACTCTGTGTCTCTTTATTGTTGAGTTCAGTCCATTTACATTTAGGGTGATTATTGATATGTGAGGATTTCCTGTCATTCTACCTTTAGTTTAATGGTAACGTGTGTCTCCATTGTTTCTTTGCCTTTTTGTTGTTGTCTATTATTTCTGTGTGGTGGTATTCTGTTATGTTTTCCTCTGTTTCTTCTTTTATTACAGTATATATTTGAGTTCTGGATTTTTTTTTTGTGGTTACCTATTATGTTTATGTAAAAGAATGTTTGATAATTATAGTATTCTATTTGCTTCAGCATGCTTATTTTCTCCATTCCCATATTCAGCTCAGGGCTTCACTCTCCCCATTTATATACTTTGGTTTCCACAAATTGTCCTTGGTGATAGTGGTTGAATAGCTTCCTTTAATATTTCTTGTAGTGCAGGTCGTGTATTAGAAACTTTCCTCACCTTCTGTATGTCTGGAGAGGTCTTTATTCCTCTTTCATCTCTAAAGGATATCTTTGCTGGGTATATTATTCTTGGCACATAATTTCTCTTTCAATATTTTGAATATTTGGTTCTACTCCCTCCTGGCGTTTAGAGTTTCTGCTGAGAAATCTGATGGTAATCTAATGAGCTTTCCTTTGTAGGTTACCATCTTCTTTTCCCTGGTTGCCTTGAGGATTCATTCTTCACCTTTAATTTTTGACAGCTTCAATACTATGTGTCTTGGAGAAAGCCTTTTATGATTGCGGTAATTAGGTGTTCTATTTCCTTCTTGGATTTGAAGATCCAATTCTTTCCACAAGTTTGGGAAGTTCTCATCGACTGTTTGATTGAATATACCCTCTGTTCCCTTTTCTCTTTCTTCATCTTCTGATATGCCCATTATTCTTATATTGTTCTTTCTGATGGAGTCAGAAAATTCTTGTAGAGTTCTTTCATTTCTTTTGAGTCTCAAGACTCTTTCTTGAGACTTGATCTGTGTCATTTCCAGGTTTTTATCTTTGACATCACTGATTCTTTCCTCCATCTGGTCAACACTCCTTCGTAAGCTGCTTGTTTTATTCTTAATTTCTTCTGTTGAGTTCTTAATATCCAGATATTCTAGTCGGTTCTTTTCTAAAATTTCAATCTGTTTGGTAAAATGTGCATGTTCTTTGATTGTGTTTCTGAGTTCATTAAACTGACTCTCTGTATTTTCTTGCATCTTGTTGAGGTTTTTCAGAACTGCAATCTTAAATTCTGTGTCATTTATCTCACATGTTTTCATAACTTTAACTTCATTTTCTGGAGAACTTTCACTTTATTTTCAAGTTGTGTTGTTGCCTTGGTTATTCATGACAGTTAATGATTCATTATTTATCTTCCTAGACATCTACAGATTTGGGTTCTGCAACAGGTTGATAGGAAGAAGTCTTTCTTTTGTTTTCCAGTAGGTGTTGGTAGAGTGTTTTATTTTCTCTTTCTGCAGCCATTTTTCTCTCTCACACTGTAGTGTTATGTTTTTTCTGCACTATTCCAGCTTCTCACACAATGGGGGAATTCCCTGAAATGTGGGCTTCTCCTCTGTTAACAGTTCTCCTGAATCGTAGTGTCCCGCATCCCTCTGGGGATGTGGAGAGCTTTTGAAGTTCCAAAGCTCTTCCTGCACCAGATTCAGAGCCCGTGTATATCAGCACTTCTGTTTATTCTTTGAGGGATCCACCAAGATCATGGGGAAAGTGGCGGGGTGAGTTGTGGGAGGTGGCCCAGAATAATGGCGGCGACCACCTCCATAGCCAGTCTTGCTTCAGCAGCTCCCTCCACTTTGCCAGAACTGGTTGGGCTGTGAATCTGTTTCTGCAGACCACAATTCTCAGAACTGCAAATAAGTTGTTCTTTTGATCTGACACTGCTAGTGTTCTGCTTCTAACTCTGGGCAGGTGGTTGTGGGGCGAGCTCTGGGAGGGTCAGGAGGAGGCGGCTAGTCTCATTGCCTTTTGCTTCTATTCTCTGCTCCTCAGAGAGGGCTTAAACCACTGATTTCAACCTTCTTTCCAGTCTTTGCTCTGAGGTCTCTGTCGTGAGCATTGGGTTCAGCCATGTTATATGCTGTGCCTTCTGTTCTGTGGGTCATAAGCAGAGCCCTAGCAGTCGGAGTTCTTCCCTCTCCTGCAGCTGTGGTAGTTCTGGAATGCAGTCACATCGGAGCACTGAGCTAGGTCTGTGTCCTCTGCCTGCTCAGCTCCATATGCAAATTTGCATTCCCTCCTCCCCTGCTGGTGCAATTTGCCCACCTTTAAGTGAATTCAGTAGAGAGCCTCTTCGTCTTGCCTGTCTGCTGTGGATATATAATCCTTCATGGATTTATAGCTGTTTAATTTGTTGTAAATTCCAGGGGAGATTTCCAGAGGCTCACCTCACACCGCCATTTTGATGACGCCCCTAGTTAAATCCTTCATATCATGAAATAATAAGAGCTACCGTTTGTTGAATGCTCAAAGTTGCTATATAATCTCTAAATCCATAAAAAATTATTTTAGAGATTAGAAAACAAATGCTTGAATGGTATGTCACACAACTGCTCAAAAGAAAGTGGCAGGGTATGACAGTCCACCCAGGGTATGAAAATGACCTGAACTTTTCACCAAAAATTCATGACTCTTGCATCACAACAATGCACCAGCTCACACAGCACTGTCTGTGATGGAGTTTTTAGCCAGTAAACAAATAACTGTATTGGAACACCCTCTCTACTCATCTGATCTGTCCCACCATATCTTCTTTCTTTACCTGAAGATAAAAAAGTGTGCCTTTTTACTGACATATTTCTCCCAGGGCTTTGTCTGTTTTGAGAGGTATTGCTGGGTAGTAACACCTTGGACCTTGACACTATAGAGTTTTGAATCTTGCCTCTGCTACACTGTAGCTGGTGAATTTAGTTTCATTATTTAACTTTAACTACAGTTCCTTTGCTGAAAATAGATAAATATTCTCTCTATTGTTCTCTCTTGCTCTCTCTTTCTCGGTCTGACAGCAGTCTCTTAGTGAACTTACCACCATGCAATTACATTGCCAACACTACAAACAGCTTGGCAAGGTTTCATAACTTTGGTATATGTTGATATGTGGCAGTATCTTGCTGAGTGGTGTTCTTTACTGTTGTCTCGTGTTTTTTGGAGCCATCATGAGAATGTCTGAGCTTCAATTATAGCAATGAAGAAACATTAAATTTATTGTTAAACTTGGCAAGAGTGGAAGTGAAATCAGGGACATGTTAGTCTAAGTTTCTGGGGATAATGCCATGAAGAAAATAGCAGTGTAAAACGAATTAAGTGTTTTGCTGAGGGGACAAAGTCACTGATGAAGAGAGGTCATAGCAGCCAGTAATGATAAAAACATTGCAATAATTCATCAAACTGTGCGTCAAAATCGTCAGTTGACTGAGAAGCATAGCAGACCAAGTAAACATTAGTAGAGAAACAGGAAAATCTTAACTGAAAATCTCGGCATGAAAAAGGTGTGGGGAAAATTGTCCCAAAAGAGCTCACTAATGCACACAAGCAAAGAAGAGTTGAAGTTTGCCAAGACCTTTTGGAGAGGCAAGATGACATTTTAGGCTGTGTTATCACTAGTGATGAAACACGAGCCTGAAACAAAGCAGCAAAGTGCACAGTGGAAATCAGCTTATTTTCCACAACTGAAAATATTCCATCAGTCCAAATCAAGGGTCAAAATAATGTTGCTATCCTTTTTTTTTATATCAGAGGGAGTATTATAAATTTGTACAAACTGGATAAACAGTTAATAAAGTTTACTATTTGGAAGTGCTGAAAAGGCAGTGTGGAAATGTTAGAGGTAAACGACCTAAACTTTTTGCCAACATTTCATGACTCTTGCATCATGACTGTGCACCAGCTCACATGACACTGTCTGTGAGGGAGTTTTTAGCCAGTTATCAGATAACTGCATTAGAACACCCTTTCTACTCACCTTATCTGTCCCCCAATAACTTCCTTGTTTACCTGAAGATAAAGGAAATATTGAAAGGAAGACATTTTGATGACATTCAGGATATCAAGGGTGATACGATGAGAGCTCTGATGGCCATTCAAGAAAAAAAGTTCCAAATTTGCTTTGATAGCTTCTCAAGGGGAGCACTTTGAAGTCACCAAGTATGTAGTACTTTTTCTAGAATGAGTTCATGAAATTAATTGACAAGCCATGTGTGTGTGTGTTGTGTGTGTGTGTGTGTCTGTGTGTGTAATAACTTAGTGGGAATTAAATGATAATAGCCATTCTGATTAGTGTGAGGTGATATTTCATTGTGGTACTGATTTTCATTTTCCTGATGATTTGTGACGTTGAGCATCTTTTCACATGTCTGTTGACCATCTGTATATCACAACTGTTGCTGTTTCTGTTGACTCAGGTGGGTGTGGGCAGTGCTGCTCTGTGTAAATATGCCATGCCATCCTACTAGTTCTATAGTTTCTCCTGACAATACATCCATATGTGCATGCACAGTAGCACCCTACTAGTTCCACTGTTTCTCCGGATGGGGCAGCCCTACTTGTAGGCACCCCATATAGCAACCTGCTAGTTCCATACATTCTCTGGGTAAAGGATCCCTGTGTGTATACATAGCCCAGGAAGTGTATTCAGCAGGGCCTTTTTACCAGCTGGATCAATTTCTGGGTGGGAGGACCCTGTGTATGTGTCCTACAGCACCCTTCTGTTCTCGCTGGAGATAGTTCTGGAAAGAGTGGCTGGGGATGCACAACAATGATCCTGCAAGTCAGCCAGAGCACCTGGATCCTGGATACAGATCCTGCCTTCTATGCGAATGCAAAGGAAATGTAAACAATGGCACTTACTTGTTCCTTAGGTCCTGGAGAGCTCATGTGTTTCCTCAACCTCCATTATGTTCTCTCTCTCTCTCTCTCTCTCTCTCTCTCTCTCTCTCTCTCTCTCTCTCTCTCTCTCTCTCATTTCTTTTTTTTCTTTTTATAAAATTAAAGTTTATGGGGTTACAATTGTTAGTAAAGTTACATAGATTTCAGGTGTACAATTCTGTATTACATCACCTATAAATCCCATTTTGTGTTCAACACCCAGAGTCAGTTTTCCTTCGATCACCGTATATTTGTTCTCCTTTACTGTCTGCTTTTCAGCATAGTGTTGGGAGTCCTCACTTGAGCAATCAGGCAAGAGAAAGAAATAAAAGACATCCAAATTGGGAATGAAGTTAAATCTCTCTTTCATTTCTTGTGCAGAAGCAGTTCAATTGGTCCTCAGTTATCTTTCAGGAGGAATTGCTCTAAGTATAGGTGTATATGCAATGTGTTCTTGGTAAGGAGCAAGCTCAGCTTCCTTCTATGCCACCATCTTGGACTCACCTCTGCAAACTATTTTTTCTAAATGAGTGTTTTAAGACAAACACCTGGAGCAATGGAAAGAGAGCTTCTCAATGTCCTAGCAGTGAAACAACTAACAACTGAAAAAGAAGCCATCTACCATTTATGCCTTAATTTGATAACTGAAAAATCTGTATCACGTGCTTTTTATTCTGCTTTATTTGTAATCCCATGAGAGCTTTTCATCATGCTCTTGTTTTTAGTACAATTGCATATATCAAATGAGTGTTTAATTATTAGTTGACATGTAGAAGAAAATGAAAATTTATAATAAATTATTTTTTTTTAAATTTATTTTCTGAGAGTAATGACTATGAGTTATCTGGCAGACGGGTGAGGGAAGGTGTAGGCAGTAGAATTTTTGTTTTTGTAAGTTCCAAGATGCCATTTACCCTTTCAGTCTTTAATTCCTGTAGGAAATACTTCAGTAACACTTCCTTTTCTCATGTACGTGAGATGAATGGACAAACAATGAAGCACAGCTGTATATGTTCAGCAAGGTTATGTTCTGCAATTTGAATAGCATTAGAAAATAAGTGGAATCAGTGTGTATAAGGAGACTCCAAATGAGATGCTAAGTAGTTCCTCTTCTACTTACATTTCCACTGTTTATTTCTAATAGCAGCATAGCTAATTAATTAGGTGTTCAGCATCTATTTTTTTTAACTCAATGACATAATTCAAGCAGACATTCCAGGGAATGAGGGCAAAAGAGGACACATAAACTTGTGAATGATTTGAAATTTAAAAAGACAGACTGCTTCATCACAATGATGGTCTGAAAATATTTCCTTCGTTCTATATGTTATGGAAACATCTTACCCATGAATCTGTAATTTCTCAACAGAGACATGTGTTAAAAATCTGCATTTTATTCTGTATTTAATCAGTATAATATTAACTCTAATTTTTTTAGTTATTTTCTGGCCACTAAACTGTGTATAGTTATACACATACTAGATATAGAAAGACAGTGTAAGTATTGATGTCCATCAAGTAACAATAGGCTAAAGACAAAGGAAAAGAAAGATATAGAAGCAGAAGAAGAGAAATGTGAAGGAAGTATTTGTTAATTTAATAACACTTATCAGATCTCTTCTGAAATATATACTCTAAGGACCTTAACAAAATGTTCATGAATTTTGTTTATTTTGAACAAAGCACCTCAGACTCTTCATGGAATGAAGAGAAGGACAATAGGAGATAGAATTGACAGATTTGTCTATTGAATTGGCCCATAAATTTCTTTTGTAAATAGTTTTGTAATGAGTTATGAAGGACTATTTTCTCTGAAAACCTAGAGAGTTTGGGATGGTGTTTCACATATTAGTGTTTCAAATATTAGACCTTATGTCTAATATTTATCAAAAGAGGAGGGACTGAAGAATTAATATATCTAAACTTTATCACACATTTGTGTTTGCTGGCAAGACTAACAGTTGTTAATATTGAAAATGAGATGAAATACGTTCTAAATTTATCTTATCAGCACTCTTTCAATGTAATGATAGTTATTTGACACTATCGCATTTTTTTCCCAGCCAGTTGAAACCAAGTCAGCAAAGACAAAAATTCATTCAGAAGTCATGTCTCAGAAATATGTAGTGATGCCAAATGAAACGTGTGAGTGCTCATTCACCTGGGAACCATGTTTTGACTGCATTACTTTGACTGCATATTTTGACTGAGTAAAACAAGCAATGTTCATACAAATTTAAAAATCATACTCAAATGACCTCAGATGGAACCCATGTATTTTTTTCCCATGTCCATACATAATTAATATGTACCATCTGGGTCACATCTGGTGACATAAGAATGTTGTCTTATGAACAGCAATGGTGTAAGCATCACCAAGCAGATCCAAGTTGATTTGGAACATTTGTTCACAAAGGAGGTAGTCCTTTATATAGTAAGATTTAACCTAGAAAGTAAATAGAAGTTCAACAACTCATCCAAGCATACACAGTTTGATAAAAAAATCTAAAAAAATGATTACATTAATATTAATTAGATAACCAAATTGCATTCTACATTAGAAGATTATACAGAAGAGAGTGAAACTTGAAATATAAATCTATATCTGGATCTTTTTATCAAGGCTATTTTGAACCCATTTTAGAAATATAATATCATGTATAGAAATTGTGATTCTCCTAAATAGGGAAACCAAGATTTAACACTTAGACTGTCTGTCTGCAGATCTGTGTTCAATGAAAGATCAAAAGTTCACCAATGTATAGTACGTGCTGACCATAACACAGAAAGTCTCAAATTCAACACTTACCTATATGCCTTAGTACAAATATTAAGAAAAGTATTTAGTGTGATGCCTATTCCTTATTGTTGCTTGGAAAACGTTTTTTATAAAGAAGTTACAAAAATAAAAACAAAACTCTTTCTAAATTAACACTCTTTTCCTATATATTAAGGATTATCTAGGTTAAAATCTAATACTCATAAGTAATAGTTTTTATTCAATACAAAAAACAAATAGATAAAATAAGGGATAAACAGGTCTATGGTTTGATATAAAGTAGATGGATGATGTTAAATAATCCTAATTATTTCATGGGTGTTACAATTATGAATGGGAATATACTAGATTGCTGATGAAAAGTAAAAACTGTGACCATATTAATAATATTCCACAGAATTAGCAAAGTTGTGAGAAAAGCAAAACAATCAGGTAATTGAATATACTCATTTTCCTTATTCTGAAGGCTGGAAGAAAATCTGTCAGTCCACGCCTTAGTATCTGCCCTGAGTGACCCTGGATGACCAGATGGAACTGTGCAGTCTTAAGGGGTAAACAGTGGCGTATAGAGAACAAGAAGCAGTAAAGCTACTGGGAAGGGCTGAGAACATATTCCTCAGTCTTCCCTAAACCTGAGGGTCTGGGTTCATTTGTGGGACCCTAAACAGCATGCTCAGGACAAGCCAGGCTATTGGGTAGGGTCATAAATCACCACATGTGCTTCCCTTTCCTTTGTCTCATCAATATATCTATGCAGGTTAAATCAGGGTAACACTAAAGGGAAAAGAAGTAAATAAGGGTTTGATGGGAGTATCAAAGGGTAATAGAGACTGTTCTCCATCAAGAGGGAAATATTATCACCATCTGATGTAACTTTATATATAGTTTATTTTGTTTATTTACTAAACTGTAAATGCTGCTTATTTTCTAGGAGGTAAACTCAACAATGCTAGAGGCTCTGGTCTGTTTTATTCATTGCTGTATCCTCCAAAGCTAGAACATTATCTGGGACATAGTAGGTACTCAATTAAAAATATATTTAATAAAGTCTGAAATAGGGACCCTCTCCCAACAACCAAACATTAAAAAGCAGGTCCACTCCTTGCTCCTATAAGTAGGGGTTGGGGAGGGAAGGTATTGGTGATCTACAAAGGAGAGGGTTTAAGCTCTCTGTTTTAAAACTAAAAATCTGCTATGTTAATTTGTTTGTGTGTAAATAAAAACAGACGAAAAAATGTGTTTAATTAGTTAACTAACTTACAAAGAAAAATATAACTATGACTAGGTATATTAGGGTTCTCCAGAGAAACAAAACCAATAGGATTACACACACACACACACACACACACACACACGAACACACACACACACACACGGTGCCAAAAAAATGTATACACATTTTAAAGGACAAAAAGTATTAAAATTGTGGTAATCAATATATACCAACAATAAAAGATGAATACAAGCCATGTTTGACTTCTGCAATTACAAGAGATATTCAAAGTGGTTACCATCAACATCCAGATACTTCTGATTACGGTTAACTGCTGCTTTAGCAACGTTGACCATGTGTACACTTGTACACAGTTTTTAGGCACCCCAGTGTGTGTGTGTGTGTGTGTATGTGTGTGTGTGTGTGTAATTCTTTTATAAATGTTATCATTTTTGACGAAGAAGCCAAAAACATACAAGGGAGAAAAGACCTTCTCAATAAGTGGTGCTGGGGGAATTGGAAAGCCACATGCAAAAGACTGAAACTAGACTATCTGTCACCATGTACCAAAAGTAACTCAGACTGGATCAAATACCTGAATGATAAGACCTGAAACAATAAACTGCATAGAAGAAAACATAGGTACTTATGGACCTTGGGTTCAAAGTGGAATTTGTGAATTTGACCTCAAAGTCAAGGAAAGTAAAACTAAAATAAATGAGTGGAACTATATCACACTAAAAATTCTGTACAGCAAAAGAAACCATCAATAAAATAAAGAGGCAACCAACCGAATGGGAAAAGATTTTTGCAAACAACACCTCCAATAAGGATAATATCTAAGATATATAAGGAACTCATACAACTCAACAACAACAACAACAATCTATTTTAAAAATGAACAAGGACCTCAATACAGATTTCTCCAAAGAGGTGAATAAACATGAAAAGTTGCTAATCATCACTAATCATCATCACTAATCATCAGAGAAATGAAAATAAAATCACAATGAGGTATCACCTCATATCAGTTAGAATGGCTATCATCAAGAAATATAATACTAGGTTGGTGCAAATTGACTGTGGTTTTTGCAATTATTTTTAACTTTTTAAACTGCAATTACTTTTGCATCTAATAGCAAGTGTTTGAAAGGCTGTGGAGAAAAATGAACCCTCATGCACTGCTGGTGGAAACACAGATTGGTGTAGCAACTATGAAAGGCATATGATCCAGCAATCCCTCTCCTGGATACATACCTAAAAATAATCTGAAAACATTTATTCGTAAAGATATATGTGTTCTGATGTTCATTGCAGTTTTATTTACAGTGGACAAGACATGGGAACAATCAAAGTTGCCTTTAATAGATGATTGGATAAAGATGTTGTGGTATATATACACAAAGGAATACTGTTTTGCCATAAGAAAAGACGATATAGTGCCACTTTTAACAACTTGGGTGGATCTTGAAATTATTATGCTAAGCGAAATAAATCAGACAGAAAAAGTCAGGAACCATATGATTTTATAGATTTGTAGTATATAAAACTGAAAACAACAAAACAACAAGACAAACAAATGAAGTAACAACAACTCATACACACAGATATTAGTTTAGTGGTTAAAAGAAGGTAAGGTGGGAGTGGTGTAGTAATGAGGATAAAAGGGATCAAATATATGGTGATGGAAAGAGAACTGACACTTGGTGTTGAACACACAGAATGATATGTAGGCGATGTTTTACAGAATTTTACAACTGAAAACTATGTATTTGCATCTATGTTCATTAGAGATATCGGCCTGTAGTTTTCTTTTTTTGTGGTGTCTGTCTGCTTTTGGGATCAGAGTGATAGTGGCTTCGTAAAAAGTGTTAGGGAGTCTTCCTTCCTTCTGGATTTTTTGGAAGAGCTTGAGGAGAATAGGTGACAATTCTTTTTCTTTTAATTTATGAGTTTCAGGTGTACAAGACAAGGTAATACTTAGACGTTCATCATTTATATCCTTCACACTGTGAACCCCCCTCCCCCCATCCACTATCCCTCCAACCTCACACCCAGCCATCACATTATATATATAAAATTACAGTTAGCATTCATTAATGTTTAGCTTCTGGTGTACAATGCCATGATCAGGTATCCACAGTATCCCTGAGGTGGTCTCCCAAATAGGACGCATGTCCATCGGATACCCAACAAAATCTTTACAACATTATTGAATACGTTCCCCAAATTAATTTTCAAAAAACTCTGAAATCATCTTCTGGTTACCAGCTGCTTCCTAATCCCTTCACCTTTCCCATTATCCCCAACCCCACCACACCGCCCATCTAACAACTCTTGGTTTTTTCTTTGTGTCCCCAAAACTGTTTCTGATTAGTTCATTCACATATTCTTTTCTTTAGATTCCGCATATAAGTGAGATCATATGGTACTTGTCTTTCTCTTTCTGACTTATTTCACTTAACATAATGTTCTCTAGATCCATCCATGTTGTTGCAAATGATAAGATTTCTTTCTTCCTTATGGCTGCATAATACTCCATTGCATAAATGTACCACAGCTTCTTAATCCAGTCGTCTACCGATGGGCATTTCAGTTGTTTCCATATCTTCATACTGTGTAAGTACTGCAATATACATAGGAGTGCATACTGATTTCTTTTTTTAATTAATTTTATTGGGGTGACAATTGTTAGTAAAGTTACATAGATTTCAGGTGTACAATTCTGTATTACATCGTCTATAAATCCCATTGTGTGTTCACCACCCAGAGTCAGTTCTCCTTCCATCACCATATATTTGATCCCCTTTACCCTCATCACCCACCCCCCACCCCCTTACCCTCTGGTAACCACTAAATTATTGTCTGTGTCTATGAGTTTTTGTTTCTCATTTGTTTGTCTTGTTCTTTTTGGTTTATATACCACATATCAGTGAAATCATAGGGTTCTCTGCTTTTTCTGTCTGACTTGTTTCACTTAGCATTATTCTCTCGAGATCCATTCATGTTGTCACAAATGTTCCTATATCATCTTTCCTTAACGCCGAATAGTATTCCATTGTGTATATGTACCACAACTTCTTTATCCATTCATCTATCGAAGGACATTTTGGTTGTTTCCATGTCTTGGCCACCGTAAACAAAGCTGCAATGAACATTGGCGTACATGTGTCTCTATAGAGAAATGCTTTTATATTTTTGGGGTAGATACCCAGGAGAGCGATTGCTGGGTCATATGGTAATTCTATTCGTAATTTCTTGAGGAACCTCCACACTGCCTTCCATAGTGGCTGCACCAGTCTGCATTCCCACCAACAGTGTATGAGAGTTCCTTTTTCTCCACAGCCTCTCCAACACTTGTTACTATTTGTTTTGTTGATGAAAGCCATTCTGACTGGGGTGAGGTGATATCTCATTGTGGTTTTCATTTGCATTTCTCTGATGATTAGCGATGTTGAGCATTTTTTCATATGTCTATTTGCCATTTGTATATCCTCTTTGGAGAAATGTCTCTTCAGGTCCTCTGTCCATTTTTCAATTGGGTTGTTTGTTTTTTTGTTGTTGAGTTTCATGAGTTCCTTGTATATTTTGGATATTAGCCCCTTATCAGAGGAACTGTTTGCGAAAATCTTCTCCCATTCAGTTGGTTGCCTCATTATTTTGTCAATAGTTTCTTTTGCTGTGCAGAAGCTTTTCAGTTTCATATAATCCCATTTGTTTATTTTAGTTTTTACTTCCATTGCCTTTGGAGTCAAATTCATAAAATGCTCTTTGAACCCAAGGTCCATAAGTTTAGTACCTATGTTTTCTTCAATGCAGTTTATTGTGTCAGGTCTTATGCTTAAGTCTTTGATCCATTTTGAATTAATTTTGGTACATGGTGACAGATAGCAGTCCAGTTTCATTCTTTTGCACGTAGCTATCCAATTCTGCCAGCACCATTTATTGAAGAGGCTGTCTTTCCTCCATTGTATGTTTTTAGCTTCTTTGTCAAAAATTATCTGTCCATATTTATATGGTTTTATTTCTGGGTTCTCAATTCTATTCCATTGGTCTATGTGTCTGTTTTTCCGCCAATACCAAGCTGTTTTGATTATTGTAGCCCTGTAGTACAAGGAAAAATCAGGGAGTGTGATACCTCCAGTATTGTTCTTTTCTTTTAATATTGCTTTGGCTATTCGGGGTCTTTTGTGGTTCCAAACAAATCTGATGAATTTTTGTTCTATTTCTTTAAAAAATGCCATTGGGATTTTAATGGGGATTGCATTAAATCTGTATATGGCTTTGGGTAATATGGCCATTTTAACTATGTTGATTCTTCCAATCCATGAGCACGGAATGTCTTTCCATTTCTTTGTGTCTTCTTCAATTTCTTTCAAAAATGTCTTATAGTTTTCAGCATATAAATCCTTCACATCCTTGGTTAAGTTTATTCCTAGGTATTTTATTCTTTTTGCTGCAATTGCAAAAGGAATTGTTTTTTCTATCTCTTTTTCTGAGATTTCATTGTTGGTATATAGGAAAGCAATGGACTTTTGTACGTTGATTTTGTAGCCAGCAACTTTACTATATTCATTGATTGTTTCTAATAGCTTTTTGGTGGAGTCTTTAGGGTTTTCTATGTATAGCATCATGTCATCTGCAAAGAGTGACAATTTAACTTCTTCATTCCCAATTTGGATGCCTTTTATTTCTTTCTCTTGCCTGATAGCTCTGGCGAGGACTTCCAACACTATGTTGAAAAGCAGAGGTGATAGGGGACAACCTTGTCGTGTTCCTGAACGTAGAGCAAAGGGCTTCAGCTTTTCACCATTAATTATGAGGTTAGCTGAGGGCTTGTCGTATATGGCCTTTATTATGTTGAGGTATTTTCCTTCTATACCAATTTTAATAAGTGTTTTAATCATAAATGGATGTTGTATCTTATCAAATGCTTTTTCTGCATCAATTGATAGAATCATATGATTTTTGTCCTTTATTTTGTTTATGTGATGTATCACATTGATGGATTTGCGAATGTTGAACCATCCTTGTGCCCCGGGGATGAACCCCACTTGGTCGTGATGAATAATCTTTTTAATGCATTGTTGTATTCGATTTGCTAGAATTTTGTTTAGGATTTTAGCATCTGTATTCATCAGAGATATAGGTCTGTAGTTTTCTTTTTTTGTGTTGTCCTTACCAGGTTTTGGTATCAGGGTAATGTTGGCCTCATAAAATGAGTTAGGGAGTACTGACTCTTCTTCAATTTTTTGGAAGAGTTTGAGCAGGATTGGTATTAGATCCTCTTTGAAGGTTTGGTAGAATTCACTGGTGAAGCCATCTGGTCCAGGACTTTTGATTTTGGGAAGGTTTTTGATGACTGATTCAATTTCCTTACTGGTGATCGGCCTGTTAAGATTTTCCAGTTCTTCATGATTCAGCCTTGGAAGGCTATATGTTTCTAAGAACTTGTCCATTTCTTCTAAGTTATTAAATTTGGTGGCATATAGTCCTTCATAGTATTCTTGGATAATCCTTTGTATTTCTGTGGTGTCCGTGATAACTTCCCCTTTTTCATTTCTGATTTTGTTAATTAGTGTCTTCTCTCTTTTTATCTTAGTGAGTCTAGCCAAGGGTTTGTCGATTTTGTTAATCTTTTCAAAGAACCAGCTTTTTGTCACATTAATTTTTTCTATTGTCTTTTTGTTCTCTATTTCATTTAGTTCTGCTCTGATTTTTGTTATTTCCTTTCTTCTGCTGACCTTGGGTTTCGCTTGTTCTTCTTTTTCTAGTTTTTTAAGGTGTAACATTAGGTTATTTTTTTGGGATTTTTCTTGTTTCTTGAGATAGGCCTGTAATGATATAAATTTCCCTCTTAAAACTGCTTTCGCGGCATCCCAAAAATTTTGGTAGGATGTATTTTCATTGTCATTTGTTTCTATGTATCTTTTGAGCTCTCCTCTAATTTCTTCTTTGACCCAGTCGTTCTTTAAAAGTATGTTGTTTAATCTCCATGTATTTGTGTTTTTTCCTGCTTTCTTTTTGCAGTTGATATCCAATTTCAAAGCTTTGTGATCAGAGAATATGCTTGGTATGATTTCAATCTTCTTAAATTTGCTGAGGCTGATTTTGTGTCCCAATATATGGTCTATCCTTGAGAATGTTCCATGTACACTAGAAAAGAATGTATAGTCTGATGTTTTAGGATGAAGTGCTCTATATATGTCAATTATGTCCAATTCATCTAATGTGTCATTTAGGGCTGCGATTTCGTTATTTATCTTCTGTTTGGATGATCTATCCATAGCTGTCAATGATGTATTTAAGTCCCCTAGTATAATTGTGTTTTGGTCAATTTCTCCCTTTAGTTCTGTTAGTAGTTGCTTGGTATATTTCGGTGCTCCCTGATTGGGGGCATAAATATTGATGACTGTTATGTCTTCTTGTTGTATAGTCCCCTTTACCATTATGAAATGTCCATCTTTGTCTCTTGTTATCTTTTTCACCCTGAAGTCTGTTTCATCGGAAATCATTATGGCTACACCTGATTTTCTCTGGGTACCATTTGCTTGGAGTGTCAATTTCCACCCTTTCACTTTGAGTCTATGCTTGTCCTTGTAGCTGAGATGTGTCTCTTGTAGGCAGCATATGGTTGGGTTTAGTTTTTTGATCCAATCTGCTACTCTGTGTCTCTTTATTGGTGAGTTCAGTCCATTTACGTTTAGGGTGATTATTGATATGTGAGGATTTCCTGTCATTCTGTCTTTAGTTTTCTGGTAAGGCTGTGTCTCCATTGTTTCTTTGCCTTTTTGTTGTTGTCTGTTATTTCTGTGTGGTAGTATTCTATGATGTTTCCCTCTGTTTCTTCTTTTATTACAGTACATATTTCAGATTTGGATGTTTTTTGAGTGGTTACCCTTGAGTTTATGTAAAAGAAAGTTTGATATTTAGAGTATTCCAGTTTCTTCAGTCCGCTTACTTTCTCTATTCCCATATTCCAGTTCAGGCCTTTACGCTCCCCCTTTTTATGTTTTGGTTGCCACAAGTTGTCCCTGTTGATGTTGGTCTAATAGCCTCCTCTAGTATTTCTTGTAGTGCAGGTCGTGTATTAGAAAATTCCCTCAGCTTCTGGATGTCTGGAAAGGTCTTTATTCCTCCTTCATATCTAAAGGAGATCTTTGCTGGATATATTATTCTTGGCTCATGATTTCTCTCTTTCAATAGTTTGAATAATTGGTTCCATTCCCTCCTAGCTTGTAGAGTTTCTGCTGAAAAATCTGATGATAATCTAATGGGCTTTCCTTTGTAAGTTACTGTCTTCTTTTCCCTGGCTGCCTTGAGGATTCTTTCTTTATCATTGATTTTAGACAGCTTCAATACAATGTGCCTTGGTGAAGGCCTGTTGGGATTGAGGTAATACGGTGTTCTATTTGCTTCTTGGATTGGAGGATCCAGTTCTGTCCACAAGTTTGGGAAGTTCTCATCGACGATTTGTTTGAATATATTCTCTGTTCCCTTTCCTCTTTCTTCTCCTTCTGGTATACCCATTATTCTTATATTGCTTTTTCTGATGGAGTCAGAAAGTTCTTGTAGAGTTCTTTCATTTCTTTTAAGTCTCAAGTCTCTTTCTTCTTCCCTCTGTGTAAATTCCAGGTTCCTATCTTCGATGTCACTGATTCTTTCCTCCATCTGGTCAACTCTACTACCTAAGCTGGATATTTTATTGTTAATTTCTTCTATAGAGTTCTTAATCTCCAGAAATTCTATTTGGTTCTTTTTCAAGATTTCAATCTCTTTTGTAAAATGCTCATGGTGTTCTTTGATTGTGTTTCTGAGTTCATTAAACTGCCTTTCTGTGTTTTCTTGCATCTCGTTCAGTTTTTTCAGAATTGCGATCTTGAATTCTCTGTCATTTAAATCACAAAGGTCCATATCTCTAAGTTCCTTTTCTGGAGACTTTTCACTTTCTTTCTGAGCTATCTTGTTGCCTTGGTTATTCATGGCAATCACTGATTTACTATTTCTCTTCCTAGACATCTACAGGAGTGTCTTCTGCAACAGGTTGATAGGTATGCGAAGAGCTTTTGGAGTTCCAAAGCTCTTTCTGCACCAGATTCAGAGCCCGTTTGTTTCAGCAGTTCTGTTTACTCCTGCAGGGATCCGCCCAGATAGGTGGGGCCAGGGGCGGGGTGAGTTGTGAGAGGTGGCCCAGAGCAATGGCGACCACCACCACAGCCAGTCCTGCTTCCACAGCTCCCTCCCCTTTGCCGGAACTAGTTGAGCTGCGAATCTGTGTCTGCGGTCCACAGTTCTCAGAGCAGCAAATATTCTGTCCTTTGATCCGACACTGCTACTTTATCGCTTCTAGCACCACGCAGGTGGGGGCGGGGCGAGCTCTGGGAGGGTAGGGAGGGGGCGGCTAGTCTCAGTGCCTAAGGCTTCCGTTCTCCGCTCAGCAGTGAGGGCTTAAACCACCGATTTCAGCCCTCTTCCCTCAGTCTTTGCTCCGAGGTCTGCCGTGAGCGAGCGTTGGGTTCAGCGGTTTTGTATGTGCTGCCCCTCAGCCCTGTGGGCCGTAAGCGGAGCCCTAGCAGTCCGAGTCCTTCCCTCTCCCGCAGCTGCGGAAGATCCGGGAGCAGCGAGCTCGGAGCACTGAGCTACGTCTGTGTCCTGCGCCCCCGCGGCTCCGTCTCCGCACTTCTCCTCTCCCTCCTCCCCCGCTCGCGCGATTCACCCACCTGGAGGTGAATTCAGTAGTCGGCCTCTTCGTCTTGCCTGTCTGCTGTGCAAGGAGTCCTTTGTGGAGTTATTGTTGTCCGATTCGTTGTAAATTCCAGGGGAGCGTTACAGAGGCTCACCTCACGCCGCCATTTTTTTTTGATCTGCATACTGATTTTTGAATTGGTGTTTTGGATTTCTCCGGGTAGATGCCTAAGAGTGGAATTACTGGATCATAGGGTACTTCCATTTTAAGATTCCTGAGATACCTCCATACTGTTTTCCATAGTGGCTGCACTAATCTGCAATCCCACCAACAGTGCACTAGCGTTCCCTTTTTTCCACATCCACGCCAGCATTTGTTGTTTGTTGATTTATTAATGACAGCCATTTTGACTGGAGTGAGGAGGTATCTCATTGTGGTTTTGATTTGAATTTCTCTGATGATTAGTGAGGTTGAGCATTTCTTCATATGTCTTCTTGCCTTCTGTATGTCCTTTCTAAAAAAAATGTCTCCTCAACTCCTCTGCCCATTTTTTAATTGGGTTGTTTGTTATTTTGGAGTTGAGTTGAGTAAGTTTTTTATAGATTTGTGATATTAATCCCTTATCAGATATAACATTGGCAAATATCTTTTCCCATTCAGTAGAATCTCTTTTTGTTTTATTGATAGTTTCCTTTGCTGTGAAATAACTTTTTAGTTTGATGTAATCCCACATGTTTATTTTTTCTCTTACTTCCCTCGCTCGAGGGGATATATCAGTGAAAATCTTACTCCGGGTAATGTCCATGAAGTTTCTTCCTATATTTTCTTCTAGATATTTTATGGTTTCAGATCTTACATTTAAGACTTTAAGCCATTTTGAATTTATTTTTGTATATGGTGTAAGGAGGTGGTCCAGCTTCATTTTCTTGCATGTGTCTGTCCAGGTTTCCCAACACCACTTATTGAACAGGCTGTCTTTACTCCATCGTACATCCTTGCTTCCATTGTCGTAGATTAGATGGGCATATAGGCATGGATTTACTTCTGGACTCTCTATTCTGTTACATTGATCTATGTGTCTATTTTTATGCCAGTACCATGCTGTTTTGATTACTGTAGACTCGTAGTATAGTTTGAAATCAGGTATTGTTATACCTCCCAATTTGTTCTTATTTCTCAAGATTGCTGAGGCTATCCGGGGTCTTTTATGGTCCCATATAAATTTTAGGATTATATGTTCTATTTCTGTGAAAAACGTCGTTGGTAGTTTGATAGGAATTGTGTTGAATATGTATATTGCCTTAGGCAGTATGGACATTTAACTATGTTATTCTTCCTATCCATGAACATGGAATGTGTTTCCATCTATTTATGTCTTCTTTCATTTCTTTCTTGTGTCGTATAATTTTCTGAGTACAGATCTTTTACATCTTTGGTTAGATTTATTCCCAGATATTTTTTCGTCTTTGGAGCAATTGTAAATGGAATTGTTTTTTTTAATTTCTCCTTCTGCTATTTTATCATTGGTATATACAAATGCAACTGTTTTCCGAATATTAATTATATATCCTGCTACTTTACTAAATTCATCTATCAGTTCTAATAGTTTCTTGGTGGAGTCTTTACGGTTCTCTATATATAGTATCATATCATCTGCATATAATGATAATTTTACTTCCTCCTTACCAATTTGGATGCCTTTTATTTCTTTCTCTCGTCTGATTGCTGTGGCTAGAACTTCCAGCACTACATTGAATAGAAGTGGAGAAAGTAGGCAACCTTGTCTTGTTCCTGATCTTAGGGGGAATGGTTTTAGCTTTTCCCCATTGAGTATGATGTTAGCTGTGGGTTTGTCATATAAGGCCTTTATTATGTTAAGATATGATCGCTCTATTCCCACTTTCTTAAGGGTTTTTATCATAAAATGTTGCTGTGTTTTATCAAATGCTTTTTCTGCATCTATTGATATGATCATGTGATTTTTATTTTTCATTTTGTTAATGTGGTGTATCACATTAATTGATTTGCGGATGTTGAACCACCCCTGCATACCAGGGATGAATCCCACTTGATCATGGTGTATGATCTTTTTAACGTATTGCTGAATTCTGTTCACTAATATTTTGTTGAGAATTTTTGCATCTATGTTCATTAGAGGTATCGGCCTGTAGTTTTCTTTTTTTGTGATGTCTTTTTCTGCTTTTGTGATCAGGGTGATAGTGGCTTCGTAAAAAGTGTTTGGGAGTCTTCCTTCCTTCTGGATTTTTTGGAAGAGCTTGAGTAGAATAGGTGATAATTCTTTTCTGAACGTTTTGAAAAATTCAACTGTAAAGCCATCTGGTCCAGGGCTTTTGTTTCTTGGGAGATTATCGATTACTGATTCAATTTCCCTGGTGGTAATCAGACTGTTCAGGCTTTCTGTTTCTTCTTGAGTTAGTTTGGAAGGTTGTGCGCCTCTAGAAAATTGTCCATTTCTTCCAGATTGTCAAAATGTTGGCATATAGTTGCTCATAGTAATTTCTTAAAATTTTTGTATTTCTGTGGTGTCTTTTGTCACTTCTCTTTCATTTCTGATTTTATTAATTTGGGTCCTCTCTCTCCTTTTTTAAATGAGTCTGGCTAAAGGTTTTTCAATTTTGTTTATCTTCTCTAAGAACAAACTCTTGGATTCATTGATCTTTTGTATTGTTTTTCTGGTTTCTATTTCATTCATTTCTGCTCTGATCCTTATTATCTCCTTCCTTGTGCTCCCTTTGGGCTTATTTTGCTGTTCATTTTCCAGATCCCTTAAGTGTGAAGATAAACTGTCAATTAGTGATGTTTTTTGTTTCTTTAGGTAGGCCTGCAGTGCTATGAACTTCCCTCTTAGGACTGCTTTCGCAGCATCCCATAGATTTTGGGTCATCGTGTTCTCATTCTCATTTGTCTCGAGATATCTTTTGATTTCTTCTTTGATCTGCTGCTTGACCCATTCATTATTTAGTAACATGTTATTCAGCCTTCATGAATTGGTGTGTCTTCCAGTTTTTTTTCCTGTAGTTCATATCTAATTTCATAGCACTGTGGTCAGAGAAGACAATTGGTATGATTTCAATTTTCTTCAATTTATCAACTGGTTTTGTGGCCTATCATATGATCTATCTTGGAAAATATTCCATGTGCACTTGAGAAGAACGTGTATTCAGCATCATTTGTGTGAAATGCTCTGAAAATATTGATTAAATCCAAGTGGTCCAAAGTATCATTTAAGGCTGTTGTTTCCATATTGATTTTCTGTCTGGAGGACCTGTCCTTTGTTGTCAGAGGTGTGTTGAAGTCCTCTACTATGATAGTGTTACTGTTGATCTTTGTCTGTATGTCCATCAGTACCTGTTTTATATATTTAGGCGCTCCTATGTTAGGTGCGTAGATGTTTACTAGGGTTATGTCCTCTTGTTGGATTGATCCTTTTATTATTATATAGTGCCCATCTTTGTATTTTAATATGTTCTTCATTTTAAAGTCTATTTTGTCAGATATAAGTATTGCAACTCCAGCTTTTTGTTCGCTTCCATTTGCATGAAATATCTTACTCCAACCCTTCACTGTAAGCCTGTGTGTGTCCTTTGATCTGAAGTGAGTCTCTTGTATACAGCATATACAAGGGTTTTGCTTCCTTATCCACTTGGCTACCCTATGTTTCTTGATTGGAGCATTTAATCCTTTTACATTTAAAGTGATTATTGATAGGTACATAGTTATTGCCATTTTTAAATTTGTACTTAGATTGTTTTCATCTTTCTTCTATTTACAGAAGTCCTTTTAGTGTTTCTTGCAATGCTGGTTTGGTGGTAACAAATTCCTCCAGTTTGTTCTTTTCTGGGAAGCTCTTTATCTCTCCATCAACTTTAAATGATAGTCTTGCTGGATAAAGCAATCTAGGTTGTAGGCCTTTAGTATCTCCTGCCACTCCGTCCTGGCCTTCAATGTTTCTGTAGAAAAGTCATTTGATAGTTTTATGGGAGTTCCCTTGTATGTAACCTTCTGCCTTTCTCTTGCTGCTTTTAGGATTCTCTCTTTGTCTTTAAGCTTTGCCATTTTAACTATAATGTGTCTTGGTGTAGACCTGTTTGGGTTTATCCTGGTTGGAACTCTCTGCACTTCCTGGGCTTGTATGTTGGTTTCCTTCATCAGGTTAGGGAAGTTTTCAGACATTATTACCTCAAATATGTTCTCAATCCCTTGCTTCCTCTCTTCACCTTCTGGCATTCCTATGATGCGCATGTTGTTGCGCTTGATGTTATCCCAGAATTCTCTTAAACTATCTTGATTGCTTTTTATTCTTTTTTCTTTGTGTTGTTCAGTTTGGCTGAGCTCTGCTAACTTGTCTTCTAAGTCACTGATTCGATCCTCTGCTTCATCTAACCTGCTGGTCATTCCTTCAAGTGTGTTCTAAATTTTGGTAATTGTGTTCTTTAGTTATAACTGGTTGTTTGTTATGATTTCTACATCCTTCTTTAGTTCTGACTGGTTGTTCTTTATGATTTATACATCCTTCTTTATGTCTTCTCTAAGCTCCTTAAACATTCTTATCACCAGTGTTCTGAATTCTGTCTCTGAAAGGTTGGTTACCTCTGCTTCATTTGGTTCCAGTTGTGGAGGTGTCTTCTGTTCTTTTATTTGGGACATCTTTCTTTGTCTCCCCATTCTGACTGACTCTCTGTGTTTGCTTTGATGTATTAGGAAGATCCCCTAGAGTTCTTAGTTCTTGCTGCGTTATGTTATGTAGTATGTGTCTTTTATATTTGACTTGCACTACTTTGTTCTTCTCTGCGTGTGCTCCAGAGGTAAATCTTGTGTTGTGTATATTGTCCTGTTAAAGAAGAACTTTAATTGCTTTTTCCTTATGAGTAGGTGGGTTTAACTCCTAAGCTGACTAGTTGTGAGACTTGTCTCTGCCCACCTCAGGGTCTTCTGCTGGGTGAGGGTTGACCACTTAAATGTGGTTTGGCTTCTAAGGGCTCTTGTACCTTCAGAGAATTCCCTCTGGGTGTGTGACTTGTAGGTCAAACCCTGTAGTCCTCTGGTTTGTTCTAGAGTTGGCTTCTGGATATGTTGAATCTTGTGCCTCTTAAGCTGGGCCCTGATAGGGCAGTTTCAGCACAAAGCAAATTACCAAGTACCACAACAACAATAACAACAAAGAGAAAAAAATCAAGTAAATTCACATGTAAAAAACAACCGACAACCCCCACTCAACACAGGCATAGAAATCAAAGAAATAAAGACAAAACAAAGCAAAAACAAAACAAACAAGCCAACAAAAAACGAACAAAAACAAACAAACAAAACAAAACAAAACAAAACATATCAAAAAAGGGGGAAAAAAACAAAACAAAAAAAACAAAAAGGGAAAAAAAGAAAAACAAACAAACAAAAAAAAACAAACAAAAAAATGCAAAGCAAAAGAAGAAGCAGTACCACTCTTGGCTTAAGCCCACCAAGTAATCTCCAGGTTGTCCTCTGCTGTGCTAAAGAGTCCCCTGCCTATTGCACAGGCAGCGCCGGTCACCTGGTGCCCAGAGTGAATTTGGGACTGTTGATTTAAATGCGTGGGGCTGAGGAGTCTGGATGACAGTTTTGCGAGTCAGTGCAGTTTTTGCCCTTGCCTGCACATATGCACGCTGAGAGTAGCACAACCAGCCCTGTGTCCAGTACTCCTCAGACTTAGGACACTTGTCCGTGAGTGTGTGTGTGTGTGGGGGGGCGGGCAGGAGATTTTTGAGCTGCTGAGAGCCAGAAGCTGGCTCTGCCACTTATTGCTGATCTCACGGAGTGCCTCCGCTGTTGCACTTGCCCCACCCCAGGCCAGCCAGAAAGGGTGGGGGCTGGGGATGGAGGGTCTTCGCTCTCCCAGGCCAGCCGTGTCACACTCCTCCCGCAGGCCCGAAAAGGTGGTGGTTGGGGGTGGAGGAGTCTCCTCTCTTTTCATCCAGTGAAAATCACACTCCTCCCAGCCTCTTCAGTGGGTTAGAGCTGGCTGCCAATCTTCCCAGTGCCTGAGCACAGAGGCTCCTCTGTAATCTGACACTACTCCTCAGTTCAGGGGTCACTTTAAGTCTCTGGAAGGATGGGGGTAGGAATGGAAGAGCAGGGTGAGGGGCCCCAGTGTGGAGTCTCTTCTTTGTCTGCCCTAGGGCCCACCAGCTGCCTGCCCCGGCAGAAGCAATCAGCTGTGGGACGCAGGGAAAGAGCCCACCTCCTTGCTTTTCTGTTCTCCGTTCAGCCCTGGGTCCCCCGAGTCCCTGGAGGTGTGGGCGCCGCCAGGCCTCGGCTCTGCCGTGGGGGGGGGGCGCGCATTTCCACTTCGCTGTCCTGCCTCTTCCCCTGCTCACAATCAGTGCACACCTTCAAGTAATTCTTCTTCGAGTCTCCCAGCTGTTCTGCGTGATGAGCAAAGAACTCATCAATGGGTTATATGTCCCGTTTGCAACAAGATCCGGAGGAGAACTCAGAAAGTGAGCCCCGCTGCCGCCATTCCTGTGACGTCACCCCTAAATGTTCTTTTTTTAATCAGGCATGCACCATTCATCTATAGAGTACTGGCTAGAGCCAAGTCAGGGAATACAAAGAAGAATCAGGGAAGGCTGCTGTTTAGTGGTTGTTTGTGCTCTTTTTCTTATCCACATTCCAATGATTGAATTGGAATCTCCATAGTAGGTTCATAATCATGAACCAGGCTAACAAATTTTGTGAAAGAAATGGCAGCATGGGAATTCCAAGTCAGACAGAAAGTACCCATGAACTCATCAGAATAAATTTCCTACCTCCACCACTTTGGCATATCAAGAATTATACTCATAGCTAAAAGCACATTTCACAACAAATATTAAACTACTTTCTAAATGGTAGTTGCTGAGTTCGAAGGATAGACTTTTATCATTATTACATATTTGTACGTAGACTATTCCAGACAGGTAAATATTTCCAGGTTTAATTTTGTCCCTTTACTGATCATTAGCTTTAATTATATCTCTAGACTATTTGCGTGGTATTTTTTTTAATATAACCTTGTTATAAAAAATGAGATGTCACTTTAAGATTGATCCAGTTTCCTTCTCTTCATATACCTTATAGCTTTTTACTTCAGTCCACAACTATCTTCTCCAGCCACGTGTCACATTTCCACATCACCCTGAGCCAGATCTCTGAGTGCATGAGTTGCCAAAATAATGTGTTAATGTTGAATCCAGCCACCCAAATTTGCTCTGAGCATAGCTGTTGCAAAAATCCAAACTATTTTATCATTTTGTCTTCATGCTGGATTTAGCAGATTGCTCATTCCACACCTCTGTCAATGAGACCCTCATTAGGCAGGTTTCTAAACTTTTCACTTGGGGAAAGAATAAACACCATACTTAGTATTAATGAGGTGAGATACTGCTTTTTTTTTTTTTTTTTTTTGCATTACTGTTTAATGATTGTGATTTCTCCAGCATTTTGAGCTCAGGAAGCTTGTTTTGAGTGATGTGGTTTTTCAGCAACCAGCTTTTGTAGACAACCAGCTACTTACACAATGCAATTTGTCACTTGTTCTGGATGTGTGGCTTCAGAATAATAGCAAAGTAAAGCACCCATCTTCCACTCATCATGGTTACTATGCAGGTTAGTAATGCTACTCATTCTGTTTATGTTACAACATAAACATTTAAAATGGACTGTTAACTAAGGAGAGCTTAACATCATAACATTTTTCTGCATTGTCTACTTCTTCCCTCTGCTATACAATGGTTATTAAATGCAAACAGTTTAAAATATTTCCTCTGATCCTAATTCATCCCAATTATTCCTGCCTCAATATGTCTTTCAAAAATCATTTACTTAAGCAAATATTCAGTGCCATTTTGTGGCATAAAGTTAAATACTCTATACTCACTCCAAACTAAGTATAACTGATAGCAGCAAGTTTTGGTCTCTAAATAGAGAGCGTTTGGGAGCTATAGAATAATTCTAAAATTAAATTCAGGACAAGTCAAATACAAAGGAAACATAAAAATAATAGAACCTTCATGGCCAAGCAGTGATGGATTTGAATCCCAGCTGTGCTACTTAGTCGCTCTGTAAGTGTGTACTAGTTAATTAATTTACACTCTCCTGTTTCTTTATAATAAATGGAGATTTAAAAATATCAACCCAATTTAGTCCTAAGCATTAATAAGTTAATGCATGTAAAATTCCATTGTATGAAGATCTAATACACATTAGGCACTCAATATATTTTTGTTCATATTATTATTGTTAATACACTCACACCAGAGTGAGGCAACCACATAGATAATTGATAACTCTTTATAGAAAAATAGAAGTGGTACTATAGCTAAGTGTCCAAAGGGTAACTAAGAACATCTTTTCTTTCTGTGTATAAATTTCTGAGCTTTGAAAGCAAAGGCTACTTCACACTCAAACCTTTAGTATGCTTAAGAGATGCTCCCCTGGTGACCATTTAATTCCTTACCAATTGGAAAAGAAAAGAGAGTCCTCAACAAGCTAGACAGTTGGTGCCTTGTACCATGTGATGTCAAATCATAACTCCAAATTTATCTATGTAAGCACATGAACCAAAATAATGTATTACGAAACATACTCTAGTTTAATTTTAAATTTTTCATTAGAAATTATTATTCTGGAGTGCAATGAGAATTTCTACCAAATAAACAGTAAACACCCAGTATATTTTATAGTTTGAGAAATACCCACTATATGTTATAGTTTGTAGACTTCATATGTTCAGTGAATTGTATGTTTCAGGCATTGTGCTGGGGTGTGGTACACAACATAACATGAGTCAAACACAGTGCTGCTTTTGGACACCCAATAAGCCTGTGGCCTGTTTAGCACTGTTATAATTTAGGCATGTGTGTGAAAGGGAAGCAGAAAGTGTAAGCATAAAGATTTGAGAACAGGTAGTGTTCTCAAGGAGTGTGATAGAAAGAGTGGGACTGAGGGTAAACAGGATAGATTTAAGACTTCCCAAAACTTTCACTGAAAAGGAATTTCAGCTGTCACTTTTGATAAGTAACTGTTTATAGATGACTTTTAATTTTTATAACTCCAAGGAAATGCAAATTTTAATGTTTCATTTTATAGAATACACATTGAATTGCTGCTTTAAAATAAGAATTGACTAGAAATTTGAAGTTGTGAAAGTTTTTATGTGTTTATAGTGTTTTGGTACATAGTAGTAAAAATAGGGTTAAAAACTTCCATACAAGTAGAATTAAATAAAAATTAGGGTTTCTGTTTAGTTGGGGTTTTATATTTTTCTATGCAGGATAAGGGTGCTTGTTAGATTGCCAGTGATTGATATTAAAGTTGGCTTCTCCTGGAAACTGTTGTGTTCCCATAGCTAGCTGGAGGATTCAGAGCCAAGTGGTTAATTTTTAAGCTCATTCCTGTTAACTAAGAAGCTCATTGCTGTTAACTCTTTACTTGTCTCATCATACCCCTCCCCATCTCAATCAGCAATGAAAAATCTTTGGGGACTGGGATGAGGGTCCATCTTCTGTAGCTCTTTCAGAGCTTGGCAAGGGCATGGAGCTGTCCTTACCTATGAGATTGCAGTTAAAGGATGGTGGAATGACTGTGCCTCAAAAAAATCTGAGCAGTCTCATTGAGGGACTGGGTGAAGCTGGGGACCCCACATTGGGAGTTGCAACTCTAATCTATGGGGCTGAAGGTGTTCACAGGGTTACTTGTGAGGATGGGCTGGAAGCCTTCCTGGAGAATTATCTGTTATTTAATGGACTCAATTCTGGAAGAGACTAATTTAACCAGAAGGTTAAAGAATTATGGTCCAAATAGAAGAATAATAGGGAGGGGAACCAGCAAATGTGAGGGAAGGGCGTAAAACTAAGATCCCTAAGAGTCTAAAAGTGAAAAGGGGATCCCAGATGGGGTGCAAGTAAAGAGGAAAGCAAGAGCTCTTAAGAGAAAGTTAATAAAGGGAAGCTCCATGAGTCTGGCATTAATTATTAGTGCTTATCGGTCTTGGGAGATTTACTTGCTTGTTTGAAGAGGAGCTTAAGATCTTTAATTGGTACATAGTAACAGATGTAACAGTCTTCCTTTCTGGGGAAGTCTTGTGAAGAATTAATGAAACGGGTTTGATTGGAGAGGAGACCTAGCCACTGACTCTCTGTAACCCAACAGCAGTTACAATGCTTGGGAGAACTGTATAAGGTCCCTTCCACTTAGGAGTTAACTGTTCTGTTGTGGACCCATCTTTTCTAGGCTTTTAATAATTCTTAGTCCCCTGACATTATGGGACTGCAATGGGTGTAATGGTTGGCTTGTGGGAGGTGCCAGTCCCCATATTTTCTGAGTGCCTGCTGAATTTCTCCCAAGTTAATAATATAAGAAATAACATAATTGAGTTTAGAATTTAAAGAATGGGCAGCAATTAGAGCTAGGGCTTAGAGGTCTCCTGACAAAATTTTTTCTAGAGTCCTTTTTAAAGTCTGATTGGCTCGTTGTGTTTTTCCTCTAAGGTACAGGCAATTGGCAAGAAATAGGCCAAATGTAAGTGCTCTATCCCTACAACTCAGCAGGTTTCATAGGAAATAGGTCCAAAGTGTGTGGTTAAGACAAAGGACGTGGGTCCTATATCAATCAGGAAACTATCAGGCTTGCCTGTCACATCAAGCATCACCTGCAGTTCCACCGCTATGATGATAACAGGTTCTTTTTTATTGGGAGCTGCTGGAACACTCAGGCCCATCAATTGATCACCCATTTCTGGGGAAGGAGTTTTGGAACTCTTCAGAAACACAATCAAAGAATAACATGAATATTTTACCAAAACAAACAACAAACAAAAACAATAAAATAGAATTTCTCATTCAGAACTCAATAAAAGAAATGAATTAAATAGCCAGCTTAGGTAGGAGAGTTGAAAAGATGGAGGAAAGAATTAGTGACATTGCAGATAAAAATGTGGAAAAGACATGGATGGAAGAAGAAAGACTTGAATCTTAAAATAAATGAAAGAACACTGAAAGAACTTTCTGACTCCATCAGAAAGAGCAAGATAAGAATAATGGTCATACCATAAGGAGAAGAAAGAGAGTAGGGAACAGAGAGTATATTCAAACAAACAATCAATGAGAACTACCCAAACTTGTGGAAAGAACTGGATCCTTGAATACAAGAAGCAAATAGAACACATTATTATCTCCACTCCATCAGGCCTTCTCCAAGGTACACTGTACTGAAGCTGTCAAAAATTAACAACAAAGACAGAATCCACGAGGCAGCCATGGAATAAAAGACAGTAACCTACAAATGAAACTTCCATTAGATTATCACTTCCATTAGAGATTTTCCAGCAGAAACTCTACAACCCAGGAGAGAGTAGAATCGAATATTCAAACTATAGAAAGAGTGAAATTATAATCCAAGAATAATATATCCAGCAAAAATATCCTTCAGATATGAAGGAAGAATAAAGACCTTTCCAGACATACAGAAGCTGAGGGGATTTTCTAACACATGACCTGCACTACAAGAAATACTGAAGGAGGCCATTCAAACAGCATAAACAGGGATAATTTGTGATATACAAAATATAAAAGGGAGGAGAGTAAATGCCTGAACCAGAATATGAGAATGGAGAAAGTAAGCATGCTGAATAATTTGGAATACACTAAATATAAAACTTTCTTTTACATAAAATTAATGTTAAAAACAAAAACAAAAAAGAATCCAAAACAGAAATATATAACATAATAAAAGGAAAAACAGAAGGTAAAATCATAGAATACCACCGCGCAGAAATAATAGACAACAAAAAGGCAAAAAAGCAATGGAGCCACAATCCTACCAGAAAACCAAAGATAGAATAATAGGAAATTCTCACATATCAATAATCACCCTAAATGTAAATTGACTGAACTCACCGATAAAAAGGCACAGAGTAGCAGATTGAATCAAAAAACTACACACATCCATATGCTGTCTCCAAGAGACACATCTCAGCTACAAGGATAAACATAGATTCAAAGTGAAAGAGTAGAAATTGACACCGCAAGCAAACGGTATCCAGGGAAAATCAGGTGTACCGATACTGATATCAGATGAAACAGACTTCAGGGTGAAAAAGATAACAAGAGATAAAGATGGATATCTCATAATGTATACAACAAGAAGACATAACTGTTGTCAATATTTATGCCTCCAATCAGGGAGCACCAATGTACACCAGGCAACTACTAACAAAAATAAAAACACAATTATACTGGGGTACCTAAATACATCATTGACAGCTATGGATAGACCATCCAAACAGAAAATAAATGATGAAATAGCAGCCCAAAGTGACATGTTAGATGAAATGGACATAATTGACATATATAGAACATTTTATCCTAGAACATCGCACGATACATTATTTTTCTAGTGTACATGGGACATTCTCAAGGATAGACGTATTGAGACGTAAAAATAGCCTCAGGAAAGTTAAGATGGTTGAAATCATACAAAGCATATTCTCTCATCACAGGGCTTTGAAATTCGATATCAACTGCAAAAGCAATGCAGAAAAACCACAAATTCAACAAAGTACGTTCAAAGAACGAACAGGTTAAAGATGAAATGACAGATCAAAAGATACATAGAAACAAATGAGAATAAAAATACATGCTACAGAAATTTTGGGGTTAAAGCAGTTTTAAGTGGGAAATTTATATAATTACAGGCCTATCTCAAGAAACAAGAAAAATCCCAAAACACCTCAAAGAACTAGAAAAAGTAGAACAAGTGTAACACAAGGTCAGCAGGAGAAAGGAAATAACAAAAATCAGAGCAGAGCTTAATAAAATAGAGAACAAAAAGAAACAGAGAGAACAGAAATAGAGAACAGAAAATATTAATGTGACAAACAGCAGGTTCTTTGAAAAAATTAACAAAATTGACAAACACTTGGCTAGACTCATTATGCTAAAATAGAAAAGGCACTAATAAATAAAATCAGAAATGAAAGAGGAGAAGTTATCATGTATACACAGAAATACAAAGGATCATCTAAGAATATTATATATAACATAATATATATAAAGGACTATAGGCCACCAAATTCAATAACTAAGAAGAAATACACAAGTTCTTAGAAATACATAACCTTCCTAGGCTGAATTATGAAGAATTAGAAAATCTAAATACACTGATCAACAGTAAAGAAATTGAATCAGTTATCCAAAACCTTCCTAAGAGCAAAAGTCCAGGACCAGATGTCTTCACTAGTGAATTCTACCAAACCTTCAAGGAGGATCTAATACCTGTCCTATTCAAACTCTTTCAAAAAATTGAAGAAGAGCCACTACTCCCTAACACATATAATGAGACCAACATTACCCCAATACCAAAACCTGGCAAGGATAACACAAAAAAAGAAAACTACAGACCAATATCTCTGATGAATACAGATGCACATATCCTCAACAAAAATCTAGAGAAAATCGAATACAGGAATGTGTGAGAATGATTATTCATCATGATTAAGTGGGTTCATTCAAAGAGTAAAAAAATGGTTCAAAATACGCAAATCCATCAATGTGCTGCATAACATAAACAAAATAAAGAACAAAAATTATATCATTATATCAATACATGCAGAAAAAGCATTTGACAAGATACAACATCCATTTATGATGTTTAATAAAACAGGTATAGAAGGAAAATACCTTAACACAATAAAGGCCATATAAGACATACCCTCAGCTAATCCCATAATTAATAGAGAAAAACAGAGGCCCTTTATTCTACATTCAGAAACACGACAGGGCTGTTCCCAGTCACCTCTGCTTTTCAACATAGTATTGGATGTCCTTGCCAGAGCAATCAGCAAGAGAAAGAAATAAAAGGTATCCAAATTGGGAAAGAAGTTAAATTGTCATTCTTTGCAGATGACATGATGCTATACATAGAAAACCCCAAAGACCCCACCAAAAACCTATTAGAAACAATCAATCAATAAAATAAAGTTGATGGCTACAAAACCAATGCACAAAAATCCATTGCATTCCTACATACTAACAATGAAATCTCAAAAGAACTTAAAAAACAATTGCTTTTGCAGTTGCGACAAAAAGAACAAAAACCTAGGAATTAACCAAGGATGTGAAAGACCTATATGCTGAATAGCACAAGCCATTTTTAAAAGGAATTGATGAAGACACAAAGAAATGGAATGATATTCCATGCTCCTGGATTGGAAAAATCAACATAGTTATAATGACCTTATTACCCAAAGCAATATGCAGATTTAATATAATCCACATAAATGTCCCAATTGCACTTTTTAAAGAAATATAACAAAAAATCATCAGATTTCTATGGAACCAAACATGACTCAATATTTCCAAAGCAGTTCTAAGAAAAAAGAACAATGCTGGAGGTACCACACTCCCTGACTTTGCTTGTTCTCCAGGGCAACACTAATCAAAACAGCAGGGTATTGTCAGAAAAACAGACACACAGACCAATGGAATAGAATTGAGAACCCAGAAATAAAACCACATAAATATAGACAGATAATTTTCGCAAAGAACCCAAAAACATACAATGGAGAAAAGAAATCCTCTTCAATAAATGGTGCTGGGAGAATTGGATAGCCACGTGCAAAAAAATGAAACTGTACTGCTATCTGTCACTGTGTACCAAAATAAATTCAGAATGGATCAAAGACTGAATCATAAGAACTGAAATAATAAACTGCATAAAGAAAACTTAGGTAGTAAACTTATGGACCTTGGGTTCAAAGAGCATTTTATGAATTTGACAAAATTTGAGGGAAGTAAAAGCTAAAATGATGGAATGGGATTATTTCAAACTTAAAAGCGTCTACACAGCAAAAGAAACTATCGACAAAATAAAGAGGCAACCAACTGAATGGGAGAAGATTTTGCAAACAGCACCTCCTGATAAGGGCATAATATCCAAAATATACAAGGTCCTCATACAACTCAACAACAATAAAACAAACAACCCAATTTAAAAATGGGCAGACGACCTGAAGAGACATTTCTCCAAAGAGGATACACAAATGGCAAATAGACATATGAAAAAATGCTCAATATCACTAATCATCAGAGAAATGAAAATAAAAACACAATGAGATATCACCTTACTCCAGTTATAATGTTTATCAACAGCAAGACAAATAGTAACAAGTATTCGAGAGGCTGTGGAAAGGAACCCTAATACACTGGGCATGCACATTGGTGGAACCACTAAGTAAGGCAGTGTGAAGGTTCCTCAAAAAATTAAGAATAGATTTACCAGTAGTCCCTCTCCTGATTATCAACCCATAAAATCTGAAAACATTTATCCTTAAAGAAATGTGTGCTCCAATGTCCATTGCAGCTTTATTTACGGTGGCCAAGACATGGAAGCAACCAAAATGTCCTTTGATATACGTATGGGTAAAGAAGTTGTGGTATGCACAATGGCATACTATTCAGCAGTAAAAAAAGATGAAATAGTACTATTTGTGACAACATGGACAGATATTGAGATTATAATGCTAAGCAAAATGAGTCATACAGAAAAAGTAGGGAACCATATAATTTTATTGATATGTGGTAGATAAAACCGAAAACATGGGATTCCGGATCAAAATGGTGGTGTAAAGTGAGCCTCTGTAAAGCTCTCCTGGAATTTACACCTAATCGGACAACAATAACTCCACAAAGGACTCCCTGCACAGCAGATAGGCAAGACGAAGAGGTCCACTACTGAATTCACCTCCAGGAGGAATTACCTGAAGGTACGCACTGATTGCGAACAGAGGAGGAGGCAGGACAGCGAAGTGGAAGCGCGCCACCCCCCCCACGGAGGAGCTGAGGCCGGAGGGCGACCGCCGCGCGGCGCCCATGACGTAGCGGAGACTCGTGGAAGGTTTGCTTTGGGGTGCGCTAGTTGGGCGAGCGGAGGTGAAGCGAGGAGGGCAAAAGGAAACACGCCGCGCTCTCCCCACCACCCACGGTAGAGCCGCGGTCCTGCAGCGTGCCCACAGCAGCAGCGGCAGGCAGCACCAGGGGCTCTAGAGTCCCACGGGTGCCCAGGATGAGGCGGAGAGCGCAGGGTCCAGGAGGTGGGCTCTTTCCCTGCGTCCCACAACTGATCGCTCCCGCCGGGGCGGGAAGCTCGTGGGCCCTAGGGCAGACAAAGAACTCAGATGCCACACCTGGGCCCCTCACCCCACTTTTTGAATCCTCCCCCCACCCTTCCAGAGACTTAAACTGACCCCTGAACTGAGGAGTAGTGTCAGATTACAGAGGGGCGTCTGTGCTCAGGCGCTGGGAAGATTGGCAGCCAGCTCTGACCTTTGGAAGAGGCTGGGAGGAGGGGATTTTCGCTGGACCGAGGAGAGAGGAGACTCTCACACTCCCAGCCACCACCTTTTCTGGCCTGCGGGAGGAGTGTGACGTGGCTAGCCTGGGAGAGAGAAGACCCCTCCATCCCAAGACCCCACTCTTTCTGGCTGGCCTGGGGCAGGGCAAGGGCAACCACGGAAGCACTCCCTGAGTTCAGCAGTAAGCGGCAGACACAGCTCCAGGCTTTCAGCAACTTAGAGATCTCCCGCCCGCCCCCTCCCACACACCCATGGAAGGAGGGCCCTAAGACTCAGGAGTACTGGGCACAGGGCTGGTGGAGCTACTCTCAGCGTGCATTTGTGCAGGAAAGGACAGAAACTGCACGGTCTCTCTGAAAACTGTCATCTAGACCCCTCAGCCCCTCACATTTAAATCTACACTCCCAAATTCACTCTGGGCACCAGGTGACCAGCGCTGCCTGCGCAATAGGCAGGGAACTCTTTGGCACAGCGGAGGACAACCTGGAGATTACTTGGTGGGCTTAAGCCAAGACTGGTGCTGCTTTCTGTTTTGCTTTGCTTGGTGTTCTTTTTTTTTTTTCTGCTTGTTGTGATTTGCTTTGTTCTGTCTTTATTTTTTTGATATCTTTGCCTATGTTGAGTGGGGATTGTCGGTTGTATTTTACATGTGAATGTGTTTGATTTGTTTTCTTTGTTGTTGTTGTTGTACTTGGTAACTTGATTTGTGCTGAAACTGCCCTAACAGGGCCCAGCTTAAGAGGCACAAGATTCAACATATCCAGAAGCCAAATGTGGACCAAACCAGAGTACTACCGGGTTTAACCTACAAGTCACACACCCAGAGGGAATTCTCTGAAGGCACAAGAGCCCATAGAGGCCAAAACTCATTTAAGTGGCCAACCCTCACCCAGCAGAACACCCTGCGATGGGCAGAGCCAAGTTTCACAACTAGACGGCCTAGGAGTTAAACCCACCTACTCACAAGCAAAAAGCAATTAAAGTTCTTCTTGAACAGGACAATATACTAAACACACGAGCCACCTGTGGAGCACATGCAGAGGAGAAGAACGAAGTAGTCCAAGTCAAATATAAAGAACACATACTACATAAGATAACCCAACAAGAACTAAGAGCTCTAGTGGATCTTCCTAATACATCAAAGCAAACACAGGGAGTCAGTCAGAATGGGGAGACAAAGAAAGATGTCCCAAATAAAAGAACAGAAGACACCTCCACAACTGGAACCAAATGAAGCAGAGGTAACCAACCTGTCAGAGACAGAGTTCAGAACACTGGAGATAAGAATGTTTAAGGAGCTTAGAGAAGACATAAAAAAAGATATAGAAATCATAAAGAACAACCAGTTAGAACTAAAAAAAAGGATGTAGAAATCTTAACGAACAACCAGCTAGAACTAAAGAACACAATTACCAAAATTAAGAACTCACTTGAAGGAATGACCAGCAGGTTAGATGAAGCAGAGGATCGAATCAGTGACTTAGAAGACAAGTTAGCAGAGCTCAGCCAAACTGACCAACACAAAGAAAAAAGAATAAAAAACAATCAAGGTGGTTTAAGAGAATTCGGGGTAACATCAAGCGCAACAACATGCGCATCATAGGAATACCAGAAGGTGAAGAGAGGAAGCAAGGGATTGAGAACATATTTGAGGTAATAATGTCTGAAAACTTCCCTAACCTGATAAAAGAAACCAACATACAAGCCCAGGAAGTGCAGAGAGTTCCAACCAGGATAAACCCAAACAGGCCCACACCAAGACACATGATAGTTAAAATGGCAAAGCTTAAAGACAGAGAGAGAATTCTAAAAGCAGCAAGAGAAAGGCAGAAGGTTACATACAAGGGAACTCCCATAAGGCTATCAAATGACTTTTCTACAGAAACATTGAAGGCCAGGAGGGAGTGGCAGGAGATACTCAAAGTGATGGAACACAACGGCCTACAACCTAGATTGCTTTATCCAGCAAGGCTATCATTTAAAGTTCATGGAGAGATAAAGAGCTTCCCAGAAAAGAACAAACTGAAAGAATTTATTACAACCAAACCAGCATTGCAAGAAATACTAAAAGGACTTTTGTAAATAGAAGAAAGATGAAAACAATTTACTACAAATTTAAATATGGCAATAACTATGTACCTATCAATAATCACTTTAAATGTAAAAGGATTAAATGCTCCAATCAAGCGACATAAGGTGGCTGAGCGGATAACGAAGCAAGACCCTTGTATATGCTATATACAAGAGACTCATTTCAGATCAAAAGACACACACAGGCTGAAAGTGAAGGGTTGGAGTAACATATTTCATGCACATGGAAGCGAAAAAAAAGCTGGAGTTGCAATACTTATATCTGACAAATAGACTTTAAAATGAAGAACGTATTAAAAGACAAAGATGGGCACCATATAATAATAAAGGGATCAATTCCTTTTATTGATCGGAGGACATAACCCTAGTAAACATCTATGCACCTAACATAGGAGCACCTAAATATATAAAACAGGTACTGATGGACATAAAGACAGAGATCAACAGCAACACTATCATAGTAGGGGACTTCAACAAAACTTTGACAACAAGGGACAGGTCCTCCAGACAGAAAATCAATATGGAAACAACAGCCTTAAATGACACTTTGGAGCAGTTGGATTTAATTGATATTTTCAGAGCATTTCATCCCAATGCTGCAGAATACACGTTCTTCTCAAGTGCACATGGAACATTTTCCAAGATAGATCATATGTTAGGACACAAAACAAGCCTTGATAAATTTAAGAAAATTGAAATCATACCAATTGTCTTTTCTGACCACAGTGCTGTGAAATTAGAAATGAACTAAAGGAAAAAAAAAAACGAGGAAGACACACCAATTCATGGAGGCTGAATAACATGTTACTAAATAATGAATGGGTCAAACAGCAGATCAAAGAAGAAATCAAAAGATATCTCGAGACAAATGAAAATGAGAACACGACGACCCAAAATCTATGGGATGCTGCGAAAGCAGTCCTAAGAGGGAAGTTCATAGCACTGCAGGCCTACCTAAAGAAACAAAAAACATCACTAATTGACAGTTTATCTTCACACTTAAGGGATCTGGAAAATGAACAGCAAAATAAGCCCAAAGGGAGCACAAGGAAGGACATAATAAGGATCAGAGCAGAAATAAATGAAATAGAAACCAGAAAAACAATACAAAAGATCAATGAATCCAAGAGTTTGTTCTTAGAGAAGATAAACAAAATTGAAAAACCTTTAGCCAGACTCATTTAAAAAAGGAGAGAGAGGACCCAAATTAATAAAATCAGAAATGAAAAGGAGAAGTGACAAAAGACATTACAGAAATACAAAAATTTTAAGAAATTACTAGGAGCAACTATATGCCAACATTTTGACAATTTGGAAGAAATGGACAATTTTCTAGAGGCGCACAACCTTCCAAGGCTAACTCAAGAAGAAACAGAAAGCCTGACAGCCTGATTACCACCAGGGAAATGGAATCAGTAATCAATAATCTCCCAACAAACAAAAGCCCTGGACCAGATGGCTTTACAGGTGAATTTTTCAAAACGTTCAAAAAAGAATTATCACCTATTCTCCTCAAGCTCTTCCAAAAAATCCAGAAGGAAGGAAGACTCCCAAACACATTTTACGAAGCCACTATCACCCTGATCACAAAAGCAGACAAAGACACCACAAAAAAAAGAAAACTACAGGTCGATAACTCTAATGAACATAGATGCAAAAATTCTCAACAAAATATTAGTGAACAGAATTCAGCAATACGTTAAAAAGATCATACACCATGATCAAGTGGGATTCATCCCTGGTATGCAGGGGTGGTTCAACATCCGCAAATCAATTAATGTGATACACCACATTAACAAAATGAAAAATAAAAATCACATGATCGTATCAATAGATGCAGAAAAAGCATTTGATAAAATACAGCAACCTTTTATGATAAAAACCCTTAAGAAAGTGGGAATAGAGCGATCATATCTTAACATAATAAAGGCCATATATGACAAACGCACAGCTAACATCATACTCAATGGGGAAAAGCTAAAACCATTCCCCCTAAGATCAGGAACAAGACAAGGTTGTCTACTTTCTCCACTTCTATTCAACATAGTGCTGGAAGTTCTAGCCACAGCAATCAGACGAGAGAAAAAAATAAAAGGCATCCAAATTGGTAAGGAGGAAGTAAAATTATCATTATATGCAGATGATATGATACTATATATAGAGAACCGTAAAGACTCCACCAAGAAACTATTAGAACTGATAGATGAATTTAGTAAAGTAGCAGGATATAAAATTAATATTCGGAAAACAGTTGCATTTGTATATACCAATGATAAAATATCAGAAGGCGAAATTAAAAAAAACAATTCCATTTACAATTGCTCCAAAGACGATAAAATATCTGGGAATAAATCTAACCAAAGATGTAAAAAATCTGTACTCAGAAAATTATACGACACAAGAAAGAAATGAAAGAAGACATAAATAGATGGAAACACATTCCATGTTCATGGATAGGAAGAATAACATAGTTAAAATGTCCATACTGCCTAAGGCAATATACATATTCAACACAATTCCTATCAAACTACCAATGACGTTTTTCACAGAAATAGAACATATAATCCTAAAATTTATATGGGACCATAAAAGACCCCGGATAGCCTCAGCAATCTTGAGAAATAAGAACAAATTGGGAGGTATAACGATACCTGATTTCAAACTATACTACAAGTCTACAGTAATCAAAACAGCATGGTACTGGCATAAAAATAGACACATAGATCAATGTAACAGAATAGAGAGTCCAGAAGTAAATCCATGCCTATATGCCCATCTAATCTACGACAATGGAAGCAAGAATGTACGATGGAGTAAAGACAGCCTGTTCAATAAGTGGTGTTGGGAAACCTGGATAGACACATGCAAGAAAATGAAGCTGGACCACCTCCTTACACCATATACAAAAATAAATTCAAAATGGCTTAAAGTCTTAAATGTAAGATCTGAAACCATAAAATATCTAGAAGAAAATATAGGAAGAAACTTCATGGACATTACCCGGAGTAAGATTTTCACTGATATATCCCCTCGCGCGAGGGAAGTAAGAGAAAAAATAAACATGTGGGATTACATCAAACTAAAAAGTTATTTCACAGCAAAGGAAACTATCAATAAAACAGAAAGAGATTCTACTGAATGGGAAAAGATATTTGCCAATGATATATCTGATAAGAGATTAATATCACAAATCTATAAAAAACTTACTCAACTCCAAAAAAACAAACAACCCAATTGAAAAATGGGCAGAGGACTTGAGGAGACATTTTTCTAAAAAGGACATACAGAAGGCAAAAAGACATGAAGAAATGCTCAACCTCACTATCCATCAGAGAAATGCAAATCAAAACCACAATGAGATACCACCTCACTCCAGTCAAAATGGCTATCATCAATAAATCAACAAACAACAAATGCTGGCGCGGATGTGGAGAAAAAGGAACGCTAGTGCACTGTTGGTGGGATTGCAGATTAGTGCAGCCACTATGGAAAACAGTATGGAGGTATCTCAGGAATCTTAAAATGGAACTACCCTATAATCCCGTAATTCCACTCCTAGGCATCTACCCGGAGAAATCCAAAACTCCAATTCAAAAATCAGTATGCACTCCTATGTTTATTGCAGCACTTTACACAATATCGAAATATGGAAACAACCGAAATGCCCATCGGTATACGACTGGATTAAGAAGCTGTGGTACATTTATACAATGGAGTATTACGCAGCCATAAAGAAGAAAGAAATCTTGTCATTTGCAACAACAGGGATGGATCTAGAGAACATTATGTTAAGTGAAATAAGTCAGAAAGAGAAAGACAAGTACCATATGATCTCACTTATATGCGGAATCTAAAGAAAAGAATATGTGAATGAACTAATCAGAAACAGTTTTGGGGACACAAAGAAAAAACCGAGAGTTGTTAGATGGGCGGGGTGGTCGGGTTGGGGATAAGGGGAAAGGTGAAGGGATTAGGAAGCAGCTGGTAACCACAAGATGGCCTCAGGCTTTTCTGAAAATTAATTTGGGGAACTTATTCAATAACGTTGTAAAGATTTTGTTGGGTATCCGATGGACATGCGTCCTATTTGGGAGACCACCTCAGGGATACTGTGGATGCCTGATCATGGCATTGTACACCAGAAGCTAAACATTAATGAATGCCAACTGTAATTTTATATATATAATGTGATGGCTCATTGTGAGGTCGGAGGGAAAGTGGATGGGGGGAGGGGGGTTCACAGTGTGAGGGATATAAATGATGAACGTCTAAGTATTACCTTGTCTTGTACACCTGAATCTAATAAATTAAAAAAAAAATAAAAAAAAAGAAAGTAAAATGTAAAAAAAAAAAGTTATTTACTTCTTATGGTTAGTATAAGGGTTACATAAAATAACATTTATAGATCATTTGGCATGTATTTAGCACATAATAAATGATTAAGAAATACTAGTTATTATCGCACAATAGATATTTACAATGAAAATGAATGACATACTCGAAGATCCCATACTATTTTCTGAATCAAGTACATCTTCTGTTTGATAATAGTCTTCATGTGGTATATTTCATTGTACTCAAACCTTGAAAATAGGCCATCTGAATACAGTATATATTTAATTATTTAAAATAATAAATCAGAACATTTTATTCCAAATGTTTTGGATCAAGAAAAGTTGGTTTACATAAGTTATGAGAAATGTTAAAAATCACTTCCAATCCAATCATTTTAAAGTATAATAGGAATTTTCAAAAATTGATTATGCTTTTTTGAATTGGAGTTTTGGATTTCTCTGGGTAGATGCCTAGGAGTGGAATTACTGGATCATAGGGTAGTTCCATTTTCAGATTCCTGAGATACCTCCATACTGTTTTCCATAGTGGCTGCACTAATCTGCAATCCCACCAACAGTGCGAGAACATTATGTTAAGTGAAATAAGTCAGAAGGAGAAAGACAAGTACCATATGATCTCACTTATATGCAGAATCTAAAGAAAAGAATATGTGAATGAACTAATCAGAGACAGTTTTGAGGACACAAAGAAAAAACCGAGAGTTGTTAGATGGGCTGGGGTTGGGGGGGTTGCGGATAAGGGGAAAGGTGAAGGGATTAGGAAGCAGCTGGTAACCACAAGATGGCCTCAGGGTTTTCTGAAAATTAATTTGGGGAACTTATTCAATAATGTCGTAAAGATTTTGTTGGGTATCCGATGGACATGCGTCCTATTTTGGAGACCACCTCAGAGATAATGTGGATGCCTGATCATGGCATTGTACACCAGAAGCTAAACATTAATGAATGCCGACTATAATTTTATATATATAATGTGATGGCTGGGTGTGAGGTCGGAGGGATAATGATGGGGGGAGGGGGATTCACAGTGTGAGGGATATAAATGATGAACGTCTAATATTACCTTGTCTTGTACACCTGAAACTAATAATAAAAAAAATAAAAATTAAAAAAAATTGATTATGCTAATCACATTTTTACCTGATCATTAAAACCCTGAAATACATTTATTTAGCAAATGAGTATTTCAAGTTTTAAACTAAACTGGAAAACAATCTATCTTCATGATACATTGTGTTTAATATTTCTTTAATTCAGAAATATTAAATCTGCTTCTTCCAAATTGTTTCAACCTATTGTGTTTCAAAAACATTTTGCATTATCTGCCTTCTTGGACATCTTTTATAAATAAAACATTAACAAATAAAAAAACTGTAAACATGAAAAGAACAAGAGAAACAAATGAAGGATCAAAAAGTCATAGACAAAGGAAATAGTTAAGGGGTTACCAGAGTGTAAAAGCTGTGGGGGACTCTAGAAGTGGGTAAACGGGGTGACGGTGATGGAAAGAGAACTGACTCTGGGTGGTCACACACAATGTGAGATATAGATAATGTATTACAGAATTGTACACCTGAAATCTATTTAACTTTACTAATAATTGTCACCCAATAAACTTTACTTTAAAAAAAAATCAAGAAGAAATGTTGGTGGAAAGAAAAGCATGTTTCTCAGAATGCCAGTACCCTGAGATGATGGTGGACTCCTATCCAAAGGCCATCTCCCTTATAACGAGTCCCACTGCAGATGGTCCCTGATTGACTTAGAACAGAACCAGTGGAATAAGTGGAGTGGTCACAGTAGATGGTGAAACGGATGGGACAGAAGAATCAGTGGCAGAAGAAAGAGGATTTGCTGAAAGCTGAGGAAGAGAGTCCACAGGCTCCATGAACACAGGGCAACTCGGGATAAGAGAGGATCATCAACGAGGTTTTGGAAGGTAGACTGAGAAAATTTAGCTAAGCCCATATGGCATTGTTTCTGGAGGTCCAGATCTTGACTTAGGGCCATAAAGGCCCTAAGAGTACCTCAGACTATTTTTGTAGCTCTGAACAGAAGAGGTCTAGTTGCATGATGGTGTTAAAATTCAGAGTTCAGTTGGCTGGCCAGACCTCCTGATTATCTAATTTATGTTGAAGCACAGTTGATTTTTTTTCCCAAGTCAGTGGCAATGATTGTCAATTATTAAGAAAGGGCAGAAATCAGTTGAAAGAGATTACTCACAATTCTCTCTCAATGTTATTGTGTAAAAAAAAACACATCTTGGAAATTTACTCATTTAGTGGAATTCGTTTCTTTCCCCCACAATATTAATGAATAGTATAGACAGAATCTGGGTTTCTTTAATAAAATATCATTGAAAAAGTGTGGAAATCAACCTTTCTGAGAATTCCTTTCAACGCTTGCAGCTTTCATGCATTGCCTTTTTATGAGCAATCTTTATGCCTCTGCCTGAGGCTGGGTCATAGGGAGATGGTGACACTGTTGCACTAATAGCAGCACTGCTGCTAGGCAGAATATTTTTTTTTTTATTTCATATGTGAATCTTGATAAAAGTAGCTACTTCCTCTATTGTGTCTTTTGATTCTTAACCTGCTACCCATTTCTTTTGATGCCTGCAGTTATCCAACTTTCATTCTTTTTCCAGCAATGCATATTCAGGCTTACTTAAATATGCCCAAATTTGAACCCAAGTCTGAGATGTAAGCTTCCATCTATCCAATATTTTTTCCATCAGTCTCTGAATACCTGGGCAGAAATTATTACATTTTGCTTTTCAGAAATAAAAGTCCCATTCTGGAAATATGTTTATTTGTTAATGGTGAAAGTCTCATACAGAAATTACAGGCTCCCACAGAAGTTAATACAAACCCAGTTTTCTGTAGACAAATGGAGTTGCATACTGGAAATGGTGAGGAAAGTAACAGATTTAATGAGAGCCAGTAGCAACATTTGAAACACATTAAGCACACCATGAATGCATTTCCACAAGTAAATGTGATGCATTGTGATTAAGTAGACAAAGCACTGCACACTCTGCTTCAGTTTAAAAAAATTAATTTGCCCAGGAAAGCTCAACTCATCACAAGTGAAATATGAGAGAAGAGAGAGAGGGAAACGACCCCTTTTTGTCTTAATTACAGTAGACAGGGTTATCAGATAGTTGATGCCATAGGAATTTCATCTTCTCACAACTTCCCAGCTTGGGTTTCAATGTTATTCATTAGTGTCTTCCATTCTTAATCACTGAAGCAAATATTTACAGTTGACATTCATTTCCTGCAGAATTTTGAGCTTTAGGAAAGGTAATCTGTATAGCAAATGTTTCTAAAAGTTGAATGGGAATTTCTGTTTGAATTTTAAGAATTTACACTGAGTCCAGTAGATAATAATTCTATCATTCTATGTTGTTTACTTTTTTCCATTGGCTTGTTCCATCAATCAGCTATTCTAACCTTCTCTTGGTGTGCAAGGATGGGGTCTGTAATCATAACTGGCTGGAGTTGGGACCAAAGTTGAAATGAAGTATTCCTACTTTAGACAACATAAGTTGCTAAATGTCAGTCATATACAAGATCCACTGGAAAGTGTCAACATTTGAATATTAACATGACAAAGTCCAAATGCTAGCAGACACAGGGAGCAGGGTAAAAAATTCCAGATTATTGTTACTGAAGTAAGAGTTCATACAGGTTGAAACAGGCTCCAATCATGAATAAAACAGGAGTAAACATGAAAGGTTTCTAAATAATTGACCATAACACTTGTGAGTATTAGTAACTTATCTTTAAGTATTAGGAGGTGAATGGGACAGAGATGTAAAAATTATTAAGAGAGTGGGTGACATCAGAAACATGGCAGTGAGGTGTGAACTTTGATATCTCTCCTGTAAATTACAACAGATTGAACAGCTATAATTCAACAAAGGATTCCCTATGCAATACACAAACTTGTCTGAGAGATCCGTGCATCAAAACATTTGGAGGTAGAGAGAATAAAAAATGACAGATTATGTAAATGCATCCTGTACTGCATCCCAGGATCACACCAACATCACAAATAAATTATAGAATATTCAACCTCAAAATTCATCTGAACTCTAGCAGAACAGAGCCACTATCATTAAGGATATAAAGAAACAACACTAAGAATGGCATGAGAGATGGAGACCACTAATCAACAGAGAGAGGTTGAACACCAGGAGGGGCACCTTGATGACAGAGGTCCCTCCTGAAGAAGGAGGACCTCCAGCTGAGGCTTCCTGTGCCAGGAGAAGGAGTTCCGATGGCATCTGAGAGTGAAAATCAGTGAGGACTCTGTCTGCCCTTCCAAAGGGGCAGAAGGTGGCTGGAAAACCAGACACCCTCTTTTAGAGGCAACACATCAACTCACTCACTGTGAGCGTTCACCAGGTCTCAGGTGGAGGAGCCAGCAGCTCAGGAGTTTCAGGGATATGAGGTAAAGGACTAAACTGAGTGACTATGGTGCAGGAGCTGGAGGGACGCAAACCATTATTATCCCTGTGTAGACCCTGCACATGTGTAGCTTACAGTGGGTGTGGTGCCATCTTTTAATGGTTAAGTTATCCCCAAAAGAACCGATTCTTGGACCACATTAGTCTGGTGGAATCCACACATGTACACTGCATTGGTGACATCCTGGATCCTCCCACCCTCTGTAAAACCAGTGCAAAGTCACCCAGAAACTTTTGACTGCTGAGCTGAAGCTCTCCCCCACGCACACACACAGCCTGCAGATTAATGCAGGCTAGGGCCTGTGATAACTCTGGAAACAATTACTAGAGGGCATTAATCCAAGATCTGTGCCATAGCTTAGAAGTTCATTGGTGTGGCTGTCCTGAGATGGGCAATGGCTGGCCATAGTGTTTTTGGGGCATTTTGATGGGGTGTTCGTGGGTCCAGCACTGGTACAGGAGCCAAGACTGCAGAGAGCACTGACAACAGCCCTTAGCTCCCTGGAACCTTTCCCCAAGCACCTAGAGCTGCATTGCCAAAGTCACTCTGGGTTCCTGGGTGGGCAGCCCTGCAACCACAAGCCATGGAAGAGGTTTTTTACAGGAGCATACAATTCACAATGGTAGGGGGAGATTTTTCCTGAGATTTTGGTGCTGAACAATGACCCAAAAACTGCACCACAACCTCAGGAATTTGCAAGCATGAAGTGGTGGCAGGAGACAATATTCTCAGCATACTGGGCATGTGGTCAAAGCCGTCATCAGAACTGTATCTGCATTAGCATTGTAAAAACTACTGGTCATGTCTTATAATGCCCTTAAACTCTACTCCATCCAGCTAGCACTGCATCGCTGAGGGCAACCACACACTAGGTTAATCTCGCACCAGTACCTAAGAAGCTGAGTTCAACAGCTGGGCCTTATGAGCAGCTGGTGAGTGGCAAAAGGCTTAGAGGGCTCTGGGATATTTGCTAAACTGCCACAGGACCACTATTGGTCACAGCCAGCCTCAGTTCACAGTGAAGCTATCTCCATGTGCCTTCTCCAGGCCACTATAGGCAGCAACCAACCACATATAGCTTTGAGGCCCCTATCAGGTAGCAGCAAGCTGGTAACAGACAAGACTGAAATTGGCCCTGTTCAAGAGAAAAAACACAACCAGAGATCAGCTTCAGACCACAACAGAACACTGCATGCTTAGCCCCACAAATGGCACACCCAAAGGGACAAGTTCTCAATAGGCACAAAAACCCATGGGGAAAAACGTCCTCTGAGGGCTCAGCCCATACACAGCAGCTCATATACTGTGGGCATAGCCAATACACACTATCAGCCTGGGAGTAAATCCCACCCCCTGTTGTACCAAAAACAATCAAAGTTCAACAACAACAGAACACACACAACACAAGGGACACTCTAGGGACATATGCACAGGGAAATAGGAAAACTGAGCAATTCAACTACACAGGATATATACTACATAAAGCCACCCAGGAAAGACTGAGATACATAGGAGATCGACCTAATATGTAGAAGTAAATACAGAGCGGCAGCCACAATGAGGAAACTAAACAACATATCCCAAATTAAATAACAGTAGAATCCTCCAGAAATGATACTGAATGAAATGGAGGCAACAAACCTACCAAACAGCTTTCAAAACACTGATTGTAAGATTGTTTGAGAAACTTAGTGAGAATTTCACCAAAGAGATAACAGAAAGACATATAAACCATGGAAAAGAATGAGTCAGAAACGAATACAATAATTAAAATGAAGAATACACTAGAAAGAATCAATGGCATATATACACAATGGAATACTATTCGGTGGTAAGAAAGGATGTAATAGGACCATTTGTGACAACATGGATGGATCTTGAGATTATAATGCTAAGCGAAATAAGTCAGACTGAAAAAGCAGAGAACCATATGATTTCACTGATATGAACCAAAAACAACAAAAGAACAAGAGAAACAAGTGAGAAAAACTCATAGACACAGACAGTAGTTCAGTGGTTATCAGAGGGTAAGGGGGGGTGGTAGATGAGGGTAAAGGGGATCAAATTATATGGTGATGGAAGGAGAACTAACTCTTGTTGGTGAACACACAATGCAATTTATAGGTGATGTAATACAGAATTGTACACCTGAAATCTATGGAACTTTACTAACAATTGTCACCCCGATAAACTTTAATTAAAAAAAGAAAAAAGAAAAAAAGAGAAAATTCTTTTTCTCTGACCCAAGAGTCTCGTGTCTTCTTCCAGCATCTATAAAACTGACAGGCTAATCTGCTGATTGCCAGTAAGGTAAAATCTCAGAGATTCACTTATTGACAATCCAGTTTGGTTGGGTTTCTGTCACTTGTAATGAAAAGCATTCTGACTAATGTAGGTGGAATATACCATTGTGACAGGTACTTTAGGGAAGGTATTTTACGAGATTCTATTGTAGTGAATCATTTATTGTATAACTTTTGTTTTGTTTTGTTGTGTTTTGCTTTTGTGCCATAAATAAACTATCAAAAATTTAAAAATATATGTATTTAAAAAACAACAAGACCCGCATCATAGAAATGCCAGAAAAAGAAGAGAGGGAGCAAGGGATTGAGAATGTATTTGAAAAAATAATGACCAAAAACTTTAAGTGGCGAAGGAAATTGACATATCTCAAGAAATGCAGAGTTCCAAACAAGATGAACCCAAAAAGGTCCACAACAAGAAACATCTAGTTAAAAAGGCAAAGGTTAAAAACAAAGAAAGAATCTTAAAATCAGCAAGAAAAACAACTGGTTATTCACAAGAGAGCTCCTATAAGAAAATCAGCTGATTTTTTTACAGAAACATTTCTGCCCAGATGGGAGTGGCAGGAAATATCCAAAGCAAGGGCCTACCATCAAGATTGCTCTACACAGCAAGGCTATCATTTAAAATTGAAGGAGAGATAAAGAGCTTCCCAGGTAAGAAAAAGCCAAAGGGATTAATTACCACCAAACCAGTATTATAAAAAAATCTTAAAAAGTCTTCTCTAAGCAGAACAGAGGAGAAAACTAACAAATGAACAAAAACACAAATAATAAAACAGCAATAACTATACATCTATCAATAATCACTTTAAATAAAACCAGATTAAATCCTCTAATCAAAAGACGTAGGGAAACTGAGTGGATAAGAACACAAGACAACATATGTTCTCTACAAAAGACCCACCTCAGATAAAAAGACACATAGACTGAAAATAAAGAGATGGAAAAATATATTTCATGCAAACAGAAATAAGGAAAAAAAACTGAGTTAGCAATACTTATATCAGACAAAATAGACTTCAAAATGAAGACTATAATAAAAAGCAAAGAATGACATTACATAATAATAAAGGGATCATCCAACAAGAGGACATAACCCTAGTAAACATCTAGCACTCGACATAGCAGCACCTAAATATATAAAATAATATAGATCAACATAAAGACACATATCAATGATAACACAATCATTGTAGGGGACTTTAACACCCAGTTACACCAATGGACAGATCTCCCAGACAGAAAATCAACACAAAAACAGTGGCCTTAAATGACACAATAGAACAAATGAATTTCATAGATATTTTTTAGAGCATTGCACCCCAAAACAGCAGAATATACATTCTTTTCAAGTACACATGGAACATTTTACAAAATAGGCCACATGTTAGGCCACAAAACAAGTCTCAATAAATTTAAGAAGATTAAATCATATCAAGCGTCTTCTCTGACCACAATGGTATGAAACTGGAAACCAACTACAAGAAAAAAAAAACCTGAAAACACAAAAACACATTGAGACTACATAACATGGTACTAAATCATGAATGAGTTAACAGTGAGATCAAGGAAGAAATCAAAGGATACCTTAAGACAAACAAATATGAAAACACAAAATCATGGCTCAAAATCAATGGGACACAGCAAAAGGAGCCCTAAGAGGGAAATTCCTAAAGAAACAACAAGAAAAAACTCAAATCAACAGTCTATCTTTAAACCTAGGGAAACTGGAAAAAGAACAGCAAAATAAGGCCAAAGTGAGTACAAGGATGAAGATCAGAGCAGAAATAAATGAATAGAAACAATATATAGATCAGTGAAACCAAGAGCTGGTTTTTTTAAAAGACAAACAAAATTGACAAACCTTTAACCAGACTTAACAAGAAAAAAAAAGAGAGGACCCAAATAAACAAAATAAAAAATGAAAAAGATGTGACAACCAACACGGCAGAAATACAAAAATAATTTAAGAAAATACTATGAGCAACTATACACCAATGAATTTGACAATCTGGAAAAAATACAAATATTCCTACAAGCATACAATCTTCTGTGGCTCAATCAAGAAGAAACAGAAAATTTTAGCAGACTGATTATTCCCAACAGAATTCAATCAGTAATCAACAAATTCCCAAAAATCAAAATCTTTACCAGATGGCCCCACAGGTGAATTTTACCAAACATTCAAAAAAGAATTAGCACCTCTTCCTCTCAAACTATCCAAAAATTCAGGAGAAGGGGAAGGCTCCCAAGCTTGTTTTATGAGGACAGAATTACCTTGATACCAAAACCAGACAAAGATATTATAAAAAAAGCTATAGGCCAATATCCCTAATGAACATAGATGCAAAAATCCTCAACAAAATAGTAGCTAACTGCATTAAGCAATATATTAAAAAGATCACACAGAACAATCAAGTGAGATTCATACCTCGTATGCAATGTGGGTTCTATATCTACAAATCAATTAATGTGTTACTCCACATAAACAAAATAAAAAACAAAAATCATATGATCATGTTAATACATGAAGCAAAAGCATTTGACAAAATCCAGCATCAATTTATGATAAAAATTCTCAGAGAAGTAGGAATAAAAGGAACATGTCACAGCATAATGAAGGCCATATATGACAAACCCACAGCTAACATCATACTCAATGGGGAAAAGATAAAAGTATTCAACTTTAGTGCTTGTAGGAATTTATGTATTTTTTCCTTTAGGACAGGAATAAGATACGGATGCCCACCATCACTACTTTTAGTCAACATTGTACTATAAGTTCTAGCTCCAGCAATGAAACAAGAAAAGAAATAAAAGGCATCCAATTTGGAAAGGGGAAGTAAAATTGTCATTATTTGCAGATAAGATGATGCTATATACAGAGAACTCCACAGATTTTACCAAAACACTATTAAAACTGATTAATGAATTTAGTAAAGTAGCAAGATACAAAATTAATATTCAGAAATAAGTTGCATTTTATATACCAATAAAAACAATCAGAAACAGAAATTAAGAAAACAATCCTTTTTACAATTGCATCAAACAAATATAATACTTAGGATTTTTAATTAGGATAAATGAATGAAAGAAGTAAAAGACCTATACTTAGAAAATTATAAGACATTGAGAGAAATTGAAGCAGATATAAATAAATGGAAGCATATGTCACGCTTATGGATAGGGAGAATTAATATATTTAAAATATCCATATGACTCAAAGCTATATATAGATTCAATGCAATCTATATCAAAATACTAATGATAATTTCCACAGAACTACAATGAATAATTCAAAAATTTATATGGAACTATAAAAGACCCTGAAGAGCCATGGCAATCTTGAGAAAAAAGAACATGGCTGGAGTTATCATGCTACCAGATATGAAATTATACTGCAAGCCTATAGTAATCAAAACAGCATGGTATTTGTGTAAAAACAGACACATAGACTGATGAAATGGAATTGAAAGCCCAGAAATAAATCCATACCTACATGGTCATTTAATCTATGGCAAATGAAGCAAGAATTTACATTGGGGTAAAGGCAGTCTATTCAGTAAATGGTATTAGAAAAACTTCACAGATACATGCAAAAAAATTAAAATGGATCACATTTTCATGCTGTATAAAAGTATAAACTCAAAATGGATTAAAGATTTAAATGTAAGATCCAAAATCATAAAACTAGAAGAAAATGTAGAATTAAGACTCTCAGACATTACCCTTAGTAATATTTTTACTGATATATCTCCTCAGACAAAGGAAAGAGAAAAAATAATCAAATGGCACTACATCAAACTAAAAACTTTTCTCACATAAAAATAAAATCATCAACAAAACAAAAAGACATCCTACTGATTGACAGAAGATATTTAGCATTGATGTATTTGATGGAGGGTTAATATCTAAAATTCATTTAAAAAACTCTTAGAACTCAACACCAAATAAATAAAGAAAAGAAAACAAAAACTCCAATTAAAAATTGGGTAGAGGACATGACTAGATATATGTCCAAAGAGAACAAACAGTTGGCCAATGAACATATGAAGAAATGCTGAAAGTCACTAATCATCAGAGAAATGCAAATTAAAACCACAATGAGATACCACCTCACTCCTGTGAGAACGGTTATCATCATAAATCAACCAACAAGTGTTGGTGCTGATGTGGAGAAAAAGGAAACCTCATGCACTCATGGTGGTCTTGGAAATTGATGCAGTCAGTATGGAAAACAGTATGGAGGTTCCTCAAAAAATTAAAAATAGAAATACCATATAATCCAGCAATTCCACTCTTGGGTATTTATCCAAATAAACTCTAAACACTAATTCAAAAGAATATATGCACCTCTATGACTACTTTAGCACTATTCATAATAGCCCACATCTGGAAACAACTAAAATGCCCATCAATGGGTGATTGGATAAAAAAATTGTGGTACATTTATACAATGGAAGGTTACTCGACCATAAAAAAGAATGAAATCTTACCATTTGCAATAACATGGATGGACCTAGAGAATATTACATGGAGTGAATTAAGTCAGACAAAGAAGGACAAATACCATATGATCTCACTTATGTGTAAAATCTAAAGAATAAAACAAAGACCAAACAAAACAGAAATAGACTCATAGATACAAAGAAAATCTGATGGTTGCTAGATGGGAGGGTCATTGGGGGATGAGGGAGAATGTGAAGGGATTAGGGACATACTGATACTCACAAATTGGTCATAGGAATGAGAAATACAGTATGGGGAATATAATCAATAATGTTGCAAAGTTTATTCAGGCTGTCAAATGGGTACTGGATTTATCGGGGGAATCACTTCATAGATTATATAAACGCCTAACCACTGCACTCTATACCTGAAACTAATATAAAATAATATTGAATGTGAATGCTAGATGATGATGATGATGAAGATAGATAGATAGATAGATAGATAGATAGATAGATAGATACATACATACATACATACATACATACATACGTATTCACAGGATGTAAAGTACAGCATAGGGAATGTAGTCGATGGTATTGTAGTAGCCATGCACGGTGTCAGCGGGGTAGTAAATTTGGAGGGGTTTATCACTTTGTGAGAGGTGTAAATGTCTAATCATTATGTTGTTTTGTACACCTGAAACTAATAAAAAATAATTCAAAAAATTTTGTTGAACAAATATGTGAACAAATGAATGAATAACTAAAAAGGTGGGAGAATTGGGGTGAACAGGGGAGGAGGGAATAAAGAAGTGTAGAGGCTATGGTTTGAAACACAGAGCTAACTGTGGTCCAGGGAAAGGGGATAATTGAGACTGCAAGAGCACTTTCTACGGCCCCAGCAATCCTGCCTAAGATCCAAGAGGCCTCCTGGATCTTCCCTTGTGCACATCACGCAGTGTATCATGCATCTCAAACTTATCACACATGCATGCAATTGTTAGGCATGTTGTAGGTTCTGTTGCATATTCACACCTCCATTGTCATTGTACTTTCACACATTCCAGAATTTCAAATACCATTTCAGAATAGTCTTGTGCTCCTTGGATCACAATTGTTTTCCTGCCATTTTGTTTGATTGTTGTCTACTTTTAGTCTGTTGTCTGTTAACACTAGCATTCATTTGATTAACACCATCTTTTGAGTAAACTTCATACTTAATTAAACTTCAAAAAGTAATTCAATTAAACTTCGAAAATAATACATACATAACATCTCTTAAAATGTGTATACATTTTTTTGACACCCCAGTATATGCTCCAAATCTGGGAACACCAAAATGTATGAAGTAACTACTAACAGCACTAAAGAGAGAAGTTGACAAAAACAGAAGGGACCTAAATACGCCAGTGAAAGTTATGAATAGATCATCTAAATAGGAAATCAATGAGGAATTATCAGCTTTAAATGACACATTAAAACAAATGTTCATAATTAACATTTACAGAGCTGTGCATCTTAGAACACTGCACTGTACATTCTTTTCTAGTATACATGGAACATTCTCAAGGACAGACCATATGTTGGGACACAAAACTAGCCTGAACAAATTTAGGAAGATTTAAATCATACCAAGCATATTTTCTGACCACAAGGCTTTGAAATTGGATATGGACAGCAAAAAGAAAGTGAGAAAACCACAAATATATGGAGATTAAACAACCGTACTATTGAAAAACTAAAAGGAAAGATCAAAGGATACAAGTAAACAAATGAGAATAAAAATACACAGTATCAAAATTGTTGAGGTGCAGAAAAAGCAGTACTAAGAGAGAAATTTATATCATTAGATGTGTATCTCAAGAAACAAGAATAAACCCAAATGTAAAACCTAACATTACATCATAAAAACTAGAAAAAGAACAAATGAAACCAAAGTAAGCAGAAGGAAAAAGTAATAAAAATTAGAGTAGAACTAAATGAAATAGAGAACACAAAGACAATAGAAATAAATTAATTCAACAAAGAGCTTTTTCTTTAAAAAGATTAATAAAATTTATAAACTCTTGTCTAGTCTCACCAATAAAAAAGAGAAAAGACAAAAATAAACAAAATCAGACTGAAATAGAAGGTGTTACCACAGATGCCACAGAAATACAAAGTATTTTCCAAGAAACTATGAAGGACTATATGCCACCAAATTCAATAACCTAGGAAAAATGAACAAGTTTTTAGAAATATATAGCTTTCCTAGACTGAAACACGAAGAACTGGAAAATCTGAATGACTGGTCAACAGTATGGAAATTAAAAAAATAAAATAAAATAAAAATAAAATAAAACAATCATCCAAAACCTCTCCAAAAGCAAAAGTCCAGGACCAGATACCTTCCCCAGTGAATTCTATTAGACATTCAAAGAAGATTGAATACTTGTGCTCCTCAAACTCTTCCAAAGAATTGAAGAGGTGGCAGTATTACCCTAGTAACAAAAACTTCTAAGGGTAACACACAAATAGAGGGAACAACAGACCAATATCTCTGATAAATATAGATGCAAAAATCCTAAACAAAATACTTGCAAATTGAATACTCAAGTGGGGTTCATTCCAGGGGCATAAAGATGGTTAAATATATACAAATAGATCAATGAAATATACCACATAAGCCAAATAAAAGATCAACATCATATGATTAGATCAATAGATGCAGAAAAAAACATTTTGACATGACCCAATATCCATTTATGATTCAAAACAACTTAATAAAATGGGTATAGAAGGAAAGTACCTCAACATAATATAGTCCATATACAACAAATCCTCAGCTAATATCATATTTAGTGGTGAAAAACTGAAGCCTTTTGCTATAAAATCAGGCACAGATGCCTCCTCTCACCACTGTTATTCAACACATATTGGAAATCCTAGTCAGAGCAATAAGGCAAGAGAAATAAATAAAAGTCTTCCATTTGGGGCCTGAAGAAATTAAATAGTCACTTTATCAGATGCCATGATTCTTTAACCACAATGAAGTATCGCTTCACACCTATTAATTTGACTATCATCAACAATACAAATAAATGTTGGAGAGGTTGTAGAGAAAAAGTAATGTTCATACACTGCTGGTGAGAATGTAAATTGGTACAGGCACTATGGAAAATAATATAGAGGTTCCACACAAAAAAATGTAGAATTGCCACACAGTAATCCTTTTCTGGGTATCTACTCAAAAAATCTGAAACCATTTATTAATAAAGATATATGTACCCTGATGTTCATTGCATCATTATTCATGGTGGCCAAGACATGGAAACAACCAAATCATCCTTAAATAGATGATAGGATAAAGAAGATATGTTACATACACAAAATGGAATATTACTTAGCAGTAAAAAAAGGACAAAATATTGTCCTTTGCAACAACATGGATTGAGGTTGAGATTATCATGCTAAGTGAAATAAGTCAGACAGAATGTTAAGAACCATATGACTTCACTCATATGAGGCCTATAAAACTGAAAGTAACAAAGGAATAAGGCAAACATGCAAAAACTCATAGACACAGTGAAAGAGTTCAGTGGTTACCAGACGGTAAGGTTGAAGAGGGGAAATAAGATCAAATATATTATGATGAAAGAAGATCTAGCTCTGGATGGTAAACACACAATGCGATATATACATGATGTATTATAGAAATGTACACTTGAAACCTGTATAATTTTACTAACATATGTCACCCCAATAATTTAATAAAAATTATTAAGACAAGGTAAACATACTTATTGGGTGTATGCCGTTACACCTGTCATTTATTAGCAGCTGAAACCCACATAGAAATCAAAGCTGAAAGAATTATTGGAATGATCTAACTTTGGTTAGGTTAGGATTAAGACAATTAGCAAAAAAAATAAAATTAGTTATGAAATTCTCATTTCCTGGATGTATATTAGGTTCATCTGGAGAGCTGGCTTTTTGTTTGTAGTCTTGGTTTGTTTTAGTTTCATTTGATTTGGTTTTTAAATATCTTCATTCCTTGGCTTAATTCAAACCAATTTGATAGAATATCTGAAACTTGGTCTCAGAAATCAATATACATTTGAAAGATTTCTAGGGGATTCAAATTCATAGGTAAAGTTGAGAACAACAAGCCTAATTGTATCAGTGCTGGAAGCAAGATCAGCCTTTTAGGGAATGTTGAAACTAATCATTGACTGAATTTTCAAGTACAAAATATTAAGTGAGGGCATAATAGTTATTATCCATTGGAAATTATATTTTCTTTTGTTTATAAATTGATTCAATAAAAATTTTTGGTATGGCTACTCTGTGCCATGCACAGGTACCAAGGAAATGAGGAATCAGCAAAATCACAAGTAGAGACTTATCTTCTGCCTTTTAAGGAAGCACAAAACACATCACATCTCTCTATGCACAGGACAATCAATTAAAGGGATCAGTTCAAGGTTATTTCAGGAAGTTCCCTGGACTTCTTTTGGTCTCATCCTGGTCTTTCATAGACTTTCTTCACTTGGCATCAGGTCTTAGGTCCTGCAGCCTTGATTATGCCTGTGGACAATTGAGTCTGATATTTATATATGTTCTCATCACTATTTCACTCCTAGATTTCTCCAGGACCTTAGCTCTTTATAGTGCTTTCTGACTCTATCCAGGTTGCTTGGATAGGTTATTCCTCTTCAAAGAATAATTTATTTGATAGTTAAAGTTCACTAGTAAAATGGGACAACTCCAATTCATACAAATTTATTTCTATACCCCAGGAAATAAGAAGTAAAAATGACTCTCAGTAAAAATCAAACCAACAAAAACAGACAGGCAGTGGTGCTGTCATAAATAACTCCCAGTTCTCCACTGGGATTTAAGGTATCTCCAGAATGGTATAGATTTTGCATAAACCAAGAAGACATTACTGGAACTGTGATTAAAACATGCTAAAATCAAGCCAAACCTAGATTTTTCTGGTCAAGATGACAGAGTAGGTAAATTCTATTCTTACCTCCTCTCACAATCATGTCAAAATTACAACTAAACTACAGGAAAATGATCATTGAGATTCAACTAAGGACTAGATGAACAGAAGTCCTACAACTAAGGACATACACAATAAGACAGCTCGAGACTGGTAAAAGGGGCAGAGATATAGAACGGGCTGGTCCTATTACCATGAGTGACCATTAAAAATTGGGAGGGATACCTCTTCTGTAGAGCATCCCTCCACCCACTGTAGGAGTTTGGGATCTCAAACCCACCACAGGGTCCTCAGCCCAGGTTTTCAGTGCCTGGAAGAGCAGTCCCCATGAATTCTGGCTGTGAAAACCAGCAGAGATTGTGGCTAAGACAGAGGGTGATGCAGTCCCATGCACTCCTCTTAAAGGTACCACACACGAACTTACTCATTGATGAACTCACTTGTTCTGAGCTGCTGGACAGGGGCAGGAGATCAAAAGGTGCCAGGTATATATATAGGGTTAACTGAGTTGTCTAGCTAGAGATGAAAGTTTGGAAGGGCAGCTTTCTGCCAGATGGAGGAGCTGGCAGAAGACATTGCTACTTTGTTGAGCCCTTGCCCCTCCCAGCAGGCAGATGCAGGTGACCATCATATCTATGTCTCCGTCAAGCTGGCTCACATTGTTTGTAGCCTCTGATTCCCTGAGAAACCACCACATCCAACATTCAGATACACCTAAGTGTTTTCCAGTCGCTTTTCTGTAAAGACAGGTTGCCTTGGACATGAGGGGAAGCTTTCTCCTGGACAGAGAACCTGGAAGAAGCCATTGTTTCTTTGTTGAGCCCTTCTCCTCTTTTCATGCAGACACAGGTGGCCGCCATATCTGAGTCTACATCAAACTGGCTATCACTTTTTGTAGGTCCTGCCTTAGTGATTCCCTGAGACCACACTCCACCCGAGGTGCTTCAAGTGCCTTTTCCACATAAATGTCCTGCTTTGGCTCATGCTGCAGACTTTCTTAAAATCTCCATAGGTTCACAAAATTCAAAGAAGAAGCATCTGTCTTTGGTGTGTCCTTAACTCTGGCAGAGCATACCTAAGACCGTAAATAATGAAATCCAGCCTCGGTGCACAGCTTGCCTTTAGGCCCCTTCAAGTACATGGGCAGCAGCCATATCTGGATTGCTTTGTGGCTCATGCCAGTTGGCCCTAGAGAGGGCACAGACTGTGGTTCAACTTGGTTTGCAGTAGATCTGCAAGGAAACCCTGAAACTGGTCGTCCCAGTGACCAGCTGTGGATTAAGCTGGAGCATCACCTGGTCATGTCCAAAGATGACAAATCCAAAGAGCAGACTTGGCAGGCATCAGAGCCCTGATAAAGTGAGCACTGCCTTGTAGCGTCACCCCTGCAAAACAGCTAATCCACTGTAGTCATAGCCACTCTTCATAACCAATCAGCCTCAGGGTCAATCCTTTGCACTAACATGCAACCACCAATCAAGGCTCAACTACAACAGGAGGGCACATACAACCCAAACAAGGAACATACCTAGAGCACCCACCTCTGGTGACCAGGGACACTGCACCATTGGGTCCCACAGGACACCTAGTATGTAAGGTCACTCTACTAAGATGAGAAGACATAGCAGACGTACATAGAAACAAATAGGGGGCAGCCACAATGGACATTTCCCAAATAAAAGGATAGAAGAGAAGCTACACGGAAAAAAAAGAAAAAACTTAAACAAATGGAGACAAGCAATCTACCAGATTTCCAAACACTGGTTATAAGGATGCTTACTGATATCAGGGAAAACTTCAACAAAGAGATAGGAAACATAAAAATGGAGATAGAAAACATTAAAAAGAACCAATTGGAAAGACAGACTACGATAACTGAAATGAAGAATACATTAGAGAAAATCAACAGTACTTTAGATGAAGCAGAGGATCAAATAAGTGATTTAGAAGATAAGATAGGAGGAAATACCCAATCAGAACAGTAAAAAGTAAAAAGAATGCAAAAAAATGACAATTTAAGGGGCCTCAGGGACAACATACAGCATACCAACATTTGTATCATAGGGATATCAGAAGGAGAAAAGAGAAAACAAGGGATTGAAAATCTACCTGAAAAAAATAATAACTGAAAAGTTCCCTAACCTGGAGAAAGAATTAGATATACAAGCCCAGGAAGGGCAGAGTGTCTCTAACAAGATGAACCCAAACAGGCCCACACCAAGACATATTATAGTTAAAATGCCAAAATTAAAGACAAAGAGAGAATCTTAATAGCAGCAAGGGTAAAGCAGTTAGTTATCTACAAGGGAGCTCCCACGAGATAATCAGCGGATTTCTCAACAGAAATTTTGCAGGCCAGAAGGTATTAGCATGAAATATTCAGTGATGAAAAGCAAAGACCTACAACCAAGATTACTCTATTCAGCAAAGCTGTCATTTAGAATTGAAGGACAGATAAAGATCTTCTCAGCCGAGAAAAAGCAAAAGGAGTTCTTCATCACCAAACCAGTATTGCAAGGAATAGCAGAAGAAAAGATTTTTAAAAATTGATTACAAAATGGCAATAACTATGTCTATCAACAATTACTTTCAATATATATGGATTAAAACCTCTAATCAAAAGACATAGGATAGCTGAATAGATAAGAAAAAGGAAAACCATACATTTGCTGCTTACAAGAGACTCATTTCAGATTGAAAGACACACACAGACTGAAGTAAAGGGATGAGAAAAAGATATTTCATGAAAACGGAAAAGAAAAAAAAGAGCTGGTGTAGCAATATTTATACCAGTCAAAATAGACTTTAAGACAAAGGCTATAAAAAGACACAAAGAAGGACATAGTAATCCCCCATCTGAATATTTATCAAAAGAAACCCCAAATTTATCCAAAGAAAACCCAATTCTAGGGGAAGTGTGCATCTAGCTATATGTTCATTGCATCATTACCTACAATAGCCAATATATGAAGGCAATGCGGGTGTTCCTGAATGGATGAATGGATAAAAGAGGAGGTAGTACATATATACAATGGAATATTACTAAGTCATAAAAAAGAATGAAATCTTGTCATCTGCAACACATTGATAGACCTAGTGTTGAGTGTAGTATCAGACAGAGAAAGACAAACGCAATATGATTTCACTTTTAAGTGGAATATAAAGAACAAAATAAACAAACAGGATAGAAGCAAATTCATAGATGAAGAGAATATTTTGATGGTTTCTAGATGGCAGGGGATTAGGGTGGTAGAGTGGGAGGGGATTAAGAAAAGTACAAATTGTTTGTTGCAGAGTAATCATCTGGATGTAGTGCATAGGATAAGAAATGTGGTCAAAAATATTGTAATGACTTTGTATGGTGTTAGGTAGGTAGTGGATTTATCAGGATGATAGATTGGAGAGGGTTTTGGGGGTGGTGTGAAAAAGATAAAGGGATTATGAAATACAGATTGGTAGTTACAAAATTGTCATGGGGATGTAAAGTAAGGCATAGGTAGTATAGTCAATAATATGGTAATAACTTTGTATTGTGCTTGGTAAGCACTAAACTAGTCAGGATGACCACTTCTCTTTTATTATTATTATTTTTAACTAAATTTATTAGTTTGACATTGGTTAGTATTATATAAATGTCTAATCACTTTGCTGTACATGAGAAGTTAATATAAAATAATATTGAATGTCAACTGTAATAGAAAAATTAAAAAGGAGGGAAAAAATGTGAAGGAGAATAAGAAGTCCAAATTTCCAGACATATAATAAATGAGTCATGGAAATGTAATACACAGCATAGGGATACAGTCAAAAATATTGTGAAAGTATGGTACAGTGTTAGATGGTGGCTGGAATTATCATGGTGATCACTTCTTCAGGTATATAAATGTTGACTAAATAAGCTGTACACCTGAAACTAATATATTATATACTAGCACTATTTTAATAAAAATCTTTACAAAAATCAAGCAAAAAAAACCCACAACAGTGCTTTTTCTGTATGTTACCAGTGTCAAGCATAACCAAATCCTAACTGATCAATTAAGTATAAATTAGACACCCAGAAAAACCTCAATGAAGTGGTTCTCAAATTTTGCTTGTATCAGAATCATCTAGTGTTGAAGAGTGGAGCAGGAGCTTGAAAATAGTATTCCCAGGTACCACTCAGAGCAACTGAATTAAAAACTAATGGAGTAGGTGTGATGGAGGATGAGCACCCTGTTTACAATGATTTTGAGGCACAATGAGGGTTAACAACCACAATTCTAAACGAACATATAAAGGTGGAAAGAAACCCCAACTTCAGTAACTGTTTTTAACACACCAGGAACCCAAATAGGTATATGCCGTCTTCTCTTTAGAACCTAGAGATAGCTTACAAATTGAATTCCATTGACCTTTCATAGAAGAGAGGACAAAAGGAAACTCAGTCAAAGGACACAGATTTTGCAAGGTGTCCATGACTTGGATTAGTACCTTAAGATTTCTTTTTGGCATGTACTTTGCCTATGGGCTTCTACTTTTAAAGACATAATTTTGACTTAATTACTTTAAAGATACTTTATTCTTATACACTAATCATACTTCTACCTTCAAAAACCATTATTCTGATTATGTCATAAAAATTGCAGTGTGAGGTGAACCTCTTGAAATTTTCCCTGGAATTTACCCCAAATTGAACAATTATAATTACACAAAAGATTCCCTGTGCAGCAGACAGGCATGCAACTGAAATCATGTAAAAGTGAACAAATTGGGTGACGGGGGAGGAGGGAAGCGAGAAGTACAGAGATGGAGGTCTTGTGGGCGAAGAACACAGGCTGGAGCTTGGCGTACCCAGCTCCCTGCATTCAAGAACAACCATAGCCATGAGAGAGGGAAGAACTTGGAGCCCTAGTGCTCCGCTTATGGCCCACATTCTCGCCTGAGGGATCAGTATATAACACGACTAAACCCAACACTCACGGCAAAGACTTTGAAGAAAAGTCTGAGGGAAGAAGGTTGAAAAGAGGGAATAAAGCCCTTATTGCTGAGCAAAGAACAGAAGGCTTAGGCACTGAGGCTCGCTGACCCCTCTCACCCTCTCAGATCTAACCCCACTTCCACAAACCCCTTGCCAAAACAGAACAGTAATAGTGTCATATCAAAGAACAGAATATAAGCAGTTTTGAGAACTGTGGCCTGCACAATCAAATAACAAAATAAACACATTACCAAAAGGATTCAAATTTTAGAAAAGAACCAAATAGAATTTGTGGAGCCTAAGAATTCAATAAAAGAAATGAAGAATGAAACAGCCAGTTGGAAAGCCACGTGCAAAAGAATGAAACTGAACTGCTATCTGTCACCATGTACCAAAATTAATCCAAAATGGATCAAAGACTTAAGAATAAAACCTGAAACAACAAACTGCATAGAAGAAAACATAGGTACTAAACTTATGGACCTTGAGTTCATTTATGAATTTGACTCTAAACACAAGGGAAGTAAAAGATAACATAACTGAATGGGATTATATAAAACTTAAAAGTTTCTGCCTAGCAAAAGAAATCATCGACAAAATAAAGAGGCAAATAAGTGAATGGGAGAAGATTTTTGCACACCATGCCTCCAATATGGGGCTAATATACAAAATATACAAGGGATTCATACAACTCAAAACAAAATAACAAACAACCCAATTGAAAAATGGGCAGACGACCTGAAGAGACATTCCTCCAAAGAGGGCATACAAATGGCAAATAGACATGAAAAAATGCTCAACATCAGTAATCATCAGAGAAATGCAAATAAAAACCACAATGAGATATCACCTCACCCCAGTTAGGATGGCTATTATCATCAAGTGCTGGAGAGTCTGTGGAGCAAAAGGAATCCTCATATACTATTGGTGGGAATGCAGATTTGAGCAGCCACTATGGAAGACAGTATGGATGTTCCTCTAGAATTACCCTATGATCCAGCAACCCCCTCTTCTGGGTATCTACCCCAAAAATTTGAAAACATTTATACATAAAGACAAGTGTGCTCCAATGTTCATTGCAGCTTTATTTACAGTGGTCAAGACATGGATACAACCAAAATGTCCTTCGATAGATGAAAGGATAAAGAAGTTGTGGTATATATGCACAATGGAATACTATTTGGCAGTAAGAAAAGATGAAATAGGACCATTTGTGACAACATGGATGTATCTTAGATAATAATGCTAAGCCCAATAAGTCAAGCTGAAAAAGTAGAGAACCATAAGATTTCACTGATGTGTGATATATAAACCAAGAATGACAAAGGAACAAGACAATCAAATGAGAAGCAAAAAGTCATAGACACTATTGTTTATTGCCTATCAGAGAGTAAGAGGGAGGGGAGTGGTACATGAGGGTATAGAGGATCTAATATGTGGTGTTGGAAGGAGAACGGACTGTGGGTGGTGAACAAACAATGTGATTTTTAGATGGTGTAATACAGAATTGTACACCTGAAATCTGTGTAACTTTACTAACAATTGTCACCCCAATAAACTTAAAAGAAAAGAAAGAAAATTATAATAAAAGACAAAGAAGGGCATTACATAATAATAAAGGTATCAATCCAAAAAGAGTACATAACCCTAATAAATATCTATGTACCCAATATGGGATCACTTAAATATATAAACAAATGTTGATTGACAAAAAGAAAGACATCAACAGTAACACAATCATGATAGAGGACTTCAACATGACACTGAAAGCAATGGGCAAATCCTCCAAACAAAAAATCAACACAAAAACAGTGGCTTTAAATGACACATTAGACAAGATAGATTTAATCAATATTCTTAGAGCATTTCATCCCAAAGACAATGTGCTAGGCCACAAAAAGTCTCAATAAATTTATGAAAAATGAATTCATATCAAGCATCTTCTCTGACCACAGTGCTATGAAACTAGAAATCAATTATGAGGAAAAAAATGAAAAATACACAAACACATGGAGACTGAACAACAATGAAATGAAGGGTGAAATCAAAAGACACCTTGAGGTAAATGAGCAGGAAAACACTATGACACCAAATCAGTGGGATAAAATTAAAACAGTCCTAAGAGGGAATTTCATAGCAATGCAGGCCAAGATATAATAAAGAAATAATAAAAATCTCAAATCCACAGTCTATCATTAAACCTATGGGAACTGGAGAAAGAACAGCAACATAAGCCCGAAGTGAATACAAGGAAGGAAATAACAATGGTGAGAGTGGAAATAAAGAAAATAGAGACCAAACAGACAAAAAATAATCAGTGAACCTAAGAACTGGTTTTTTGAAAAGATAAACAATATTGACAAACTTTTAACCAGACCCATAAAGAAAGAGAGGACTCAAATAAAATCAGAAATGAAAGAGGAAAAGTGACAACAGACACCACAGAAACACAAAAATTTTTAAAAAGTACTGTGAAAAACTGAATGCAAAATCTGAACAGACTGATTACTACCAACAAAATTGAATCTATAATCACCTGCTCCAAAAACCAAAAGTCTTGGACCAGGTAGCTTCACAGTTCAATTTTACTAAATATTCAAAAAAGAATAGCACCTTGTTTCCCTCAAACTATCCAATAATCCAGGATAAGGAAAATGCACACAAGCTCATTTTATAAGGCCACAGTTACCCTGATCCCAAAATCAGACAAAGATATTACAAAAAAAAAAAAAAAAAAAAAAAAAAAGAAAGAAAGAAAACTACAGGCCAATATCCCTAATGAACTTAAATGCAAAAATCCTCAACAAAATATAAGCAAACCAAATTCAGCATTACATTAAAAATATCATACACCATGATCAAGTGGGATTCATTCCTGGTATGCAAGTTTGGATATATCTGCAAATCAATTAACGTGATACACCACATTAACAACATGAAAGATAAAAATCATATAGTCATGCGAATAGATGCAGAAAAAGCATTTGACAAAACCCAGTATCCAATTTATGATTAAAAAAACTCTTAGAAAAGTGGGAATAGAGGGAACATATCTCAACATAATAAAAGTCACAAACCCACACCTAACCTCATACTCAATGGAGAAGAGATGAAAGCATGCCCCTTAAGAACAAAAACAAGACAAGAATGCCCACTTTCACGACGTTTATTCAACATAGTACTGGAAGTTTTAGCCACAGAAATCAAGAAAAAAAAATGAAAGTCATCTAAATTGAAAAGGGGGAAGTAAAATTGTCATTGTTTGCAGATGACATGATACTATATACAAAGAACCCCAAAGATTCCGGAAAAAAGCTATTTGAACAGATAAGTGAATTTAGTAAATTAGCAGGATACAAAATTAATATTCAGAAATCAATTGCATTCATATACACCAATAACAAACTATCAGAAGGAATAATTAAAAAAACAACTTCAGTTACAATTGCTTCGAAAACAATGAAATACTTAGAAATATATTTAACCAGGAAATCAAAAACCTGTACTCAGACAATTATAAGACTGTGAAAAAAATAATTAAGGAAGACACAAATAAATAGAAACATACCATGTACATGGATAGGAAGTATGGACTTAGTCCGTGCTATCTAAGGCAATGTATAGATTCAAGGCAATCCCTATCTTATAACCTATGACATTTTTTAACAGAACTAGAACAAATAACGCTAATATTTATATGGAACCATAGAAAACCTCGAATAGCCATAGCAATCTTGAGGAAAAAAACACAGAGGAAGGTATCATGCTACCTGACATTAAATCATACTACATGGCTACAGTAATCAAAACAGCATGATATTGTTTTAAAAACAGACACAAAGATCAATTGAACAGACTAGAGAGCACTGAAATTAATCCATGTCTGTATGGTCATTTAATTTATAACAATGGAAGCAAGTATTTATATTGGGGTAAAGACAGTCTATATTTAAGTGTTGAGAAAACTAGACAGATTCATGCAAACAATATGAAACTGGAACAACTTCTTATGCTATATAAAAGAGTAAACACAAAATGGATTAAAGACTTAAATATAAGACCCCAAATCATAAAAATCATAGAACATAATATAGGAAGTAATTTGACATATATTACCATTAGTAACATTTTTACTGATATATCCCCTCAGACAAGGGAAGCAAATGAAAAAATAAGCATGTGGAACTACATCAAACTAAATCGTTTTTTCACAGCAAAAGAAACTATGAATAAAACAAAATGACATCTGACAGAGTGGGAGAAGATATACTTCCCAATGATACATCTGATAAGGAGTTAATATCCAAAATTTATATATATATATATATATATATATATATATATATATATATATATATATATATATATATATATATAAAAACTCATACAACTCAATATCAAAACAACAAACAACAAACTTAATAAAGGACAGGATATAAATGGCTGCGTGAGGTGAGCATGTTGAAATCTCCCCTAGAATTTACAACAAATTGAACAACTATAATTCCACAAAGGACTCCCTGAGCAGCAGACAGGCAAGAGTAAGAGACGTGCAACTGAAATCATTTAAAGTTGGGCAAGTGAGGGAAGGGGAAAATGGGAACTGTGGAGATATGGGACACATGGGCACGGGATGCAGACCTAGCTCATAGCAGCAAGCTCCCTGTACTCTGGGCTACAGCAGCAAAAGGAGATGGAAGAATTCAGACTGCTAGCACTCCCCTTATGGCCCACTGTCTGGTCTAAGGGGTCAGCATATAATATGGTTGAATCCAACACTCATGGCAGAGACCTTGGAGTAAAGACCTTGAGGGAAGAAGGCTGAAAACGGTGGTTTAAGTCCTCACTGCCACAGAGAACGGAAGCCTTAGGCACTGAGACTAGTTGCCCCCTCCCTGCTCTCCCAGGGTTCACCCTGCCCCCACCTGCCCAGTGTTAGAAGCAGAACAGTAGCAGTGTTAGATCAAAAGAATAGAATATTTGCAGTTCTGAGAACTTTGGCCCACACCCATGGATCTAAACCCCAACTAGTTCTGGCAAAGGGGAGGAAGCCTTGGGGGCTGTGTCGGTGGTTGTGGCCATTACTCTCAGCAATCTCACAGAAACCACCCCTACCTCTCTGGGTAGAATCCTGCAGTGTTGAAGAGAGCTGCTAAAACACACAGGTCCTGAATCTGGAACTTCAGAAGATTTCCACCTCCCACAACAGAGGTGGTGCCCTGAGACCCAGGCAATTTGCTCACAGAGGAGAAGTCCACTTTCCAGGGAAACCACACCCATTGTTTGAGAAGCCAGAACATTGCAGAAAAAATATAATACTACAGTGTGAGAGAGAATTAAAGCCTGCAGTTGGAAAGAAAACAGCATTCTACCAACACTTACTGGAAAGAAAAACTTTTGCAGAACCAACTCCTACAGATGCTTAGGGAGAGAAATAATAATTAACTAACTACCAAGAAAAACCACAGTAACAAGGCACCGCAGAAAAGAAATAAAAAGTCTCCAAAAAAATGAACTGAAAGACATAGAAATATGGGACATAAATGACAGAGAATTCAAGATTGTAGTTCTGAAAAAATTCAACACAAGCAGTTTAATAAACTCAGAAATACAATCAAAGAACAAAATGAACATTATGCCAAGGAGATTGACATTGTAAAAAGAAACCAAGTAGAATGAAATAAACAGTTGAGGTACTAGAGCTGATGTTAAAGAGAAAAGGAGCAGTGGCATTGGATATAGAATCTGGAGATGACACAGATCAAAGAAGAAAGATGACACAGATCAATGAAACAATTTTCTGAGTCCATCAGAAAGATCAATATAAGAATAGCAAGCATACCAGAAGGAGAAGAAAGAGAGAAGGGAACAGAGAATATCTTCAAATAGTCAAAGATAACGTTCCAAACTTGAGGAAAGAACAGGATCCTTAAATAAGCAAATAGAACACCTAATTACCTCAACCCCAACAGACCTCCAAGGCACATTGTATTGAAGCTGTCAAAAATTAACTAGAAAGAAAGAATCCTCAAAGCCACCATGAGAAAGAAGATAGTAACCAACAAAGGAAACCCCATTAGATTAGCAACAGATTTTTCAGCAGAATTGCCAGGAGGGTGTGGAATCAAATATTCAAACCTTTAAAAGAGAGAAATTATGAGCCAAGAATAATATATCCAGCAAAAATATCCTTTATATATGAAAAATAAAGACCTTTCCACACATACAGAAGCTGAGGGAATTTTTTACACAGAACCTGCACTACAAGAAATACTGAAGGAGGTTATTTGACCAGCATACATATGAATAATTTGTCACAACAAAAGCATAAAAGAGGAGAGAGTAAAGGTCTGAACTGAATTAAGGCAATGGAGAAAGTAAGCATGAAGAATAAAATGGAATACTTTAATATGAAACTATATTTTATATAAACCTAAAGGTAACCACTCAAAAAAAAAAATCCAGAACTGAAATATATAAAATAATAAGAAGAAAGAGAGGGGAAAATATAGAATGACACCACACTGAAATAATAGAAACAAAAGGCAAAGAAAGAATGGAGACACAGTCCTACCAGAAAACCAAAAATAGAATAATAGGAAATCCGTTAGGGGAAAAAAATGGCGGCGTGAGGTGAGCCTCTGTAACGCTCCCCTGGAATTTACAACGAATCGGACAACAATAACTCCACAAAGGACTCCTTGCACAGCAGACAGGCAAGACGAAGAGGCCCACTACTGAATTCACCTCCAGGTGGGTGAATCGCGCGAGCGGGGGAGGAGGGAGAGGAGAAGTGCGGAGACAGAGCCGCGCAGGCACAGGACACAGACCTAGCTCAGTGCTCAGTGCCCGCTGCTCCCGGATCTTCCACAGCTGCGACAGAGGGAAGGACTCGGACTGCTAGGGCTCCGCTTACAGCCAACAGGGCTGAGGGAGCAGCATATAGCACGGCTGAACCCAACGCTCGCTCACCGCAGACCTCGGAGCAAAGACTGAGGGAAGAGGGCTGAAATCGGTGGTTTAAGCCCTCACTGCCCAGCAGAGAATGGAAGCCTTAGGCACGGAGACTAGCCGCCACTCCCTACCCTCCCAGAGCTCACCCCACACCCACCTGCCCGGTGCTAGAAGCGATAAAGTAGCAGTGTCGGATCAAAGGACAGAATATTTGCTGCTCTGAGAACTGTGGACCGCAGACACAGATTCGCAGCTCAACTAGTTCCGGCAAAGGGGAGGGAGCTGTGGAAGCAAGACTGCCTGTGGTGGTGGTTGCCGCCATTGCTCTGGGCCACCTCTCACAACTCACCCCGCCCCTGGCCCCACCTATCTGGGTGGATCTCTGCAGGAGTAAACAGAACTGCTGAAACATACAGGCTCTGAATCTGGTGCAGAAAGAGCTTTGGAACTTCAAAAGCTCTTCGCATACCTATCACACTGTTGCAGAAGCCACTCCTGTAGATGTCTAGGAAGAGAAATAGTAAATCAGTGATTGCCATGAATAACCAAGGCAACAAGATAGCTCAGAAAGAAAGTGAAAAGTCTCCAGAAAAGGAACTTAGAGATATGGACATTTGTGATTTAAATGACAAAAGTTCAAGATTGCAATTCTGAAAAAACTGAACGAGATGCAAGAAAACACAGAAAGGCAGTTCAATGAACTCAGAAACACAATCAAAGAACACCATGAGCATTTTACAAAAGAGATTGAAATTTTGAAAAAGAACCAAATGGAATTTCTGGAGATTAAGAACTCAATAGAAGAAATTAACAATAAAATATCCAGCTTAGGTAGTAGAGTTGACCAGATGGAGGAAAGAATCAGTGACATTGAAGATAGGAACCTGGAATTTACACAGATGAAAGAAGAAACAGACTTGAGACTTCAAAGAAATGAAAGAACTCTACAAGAACTTTCTGACTCCATCAGAAAGAGCAATATAAGAATAATGGGCATACCAGAAGGAGAAGAAAGAGGGAAGGGAACAGAGAATATATTCAAACAAATCGTCAATGAGAACTTCCCAAACTTGTCGAAAGAACTGGATCCTCGAATCCAAGAAGCAAATAGAACACCTAATTACCTCAATCCCAATAGTCTTTCACCAAGGCACATTGTATTGAAGCTATCTAAAATCAATGACAAAGAAAGAATCCTCAAGGCAGCCAGGGAAAAGAAGACGATAACTTACAAAGGAAAGCCCATTAGATTGTCATCAGATTTTTCAGCAGAAACTCTACAAGCTAGGAGGGAATGGAACCAAATATTCAAACTATTGAAAGAGAGAAATCATGAGCCAAGAATAATATATCCAGCAAAGATCTCCTTTAGATATGAAGGAGGAATAAAGACCTTTCCAGACATCCAGAAGCTGAGGCAATTTTCTAATACACAACCTGCACTACAAGAAATACTAAAGGAGGCTATTAGACCACCATCAACAGGGACAACTTGTGTCAACCGAAACATAAAAAGGGGGAGCGTAAAGGCCTGAACTGGAATATGGGAATAAGGAAAGTAAGCGTACTGAAGAAACTGGAATACTCTAAATATCAAACTTTCTTTTACATAAACTCAAGGGTAACCACTCAAAAAACATCCAAATCTGAAATATATACTGTAATAAAAGAAGAAACAGAGGGAAACATCATAGAATACCACCACACAAAATAAAAGACAACAACAAAAAGGCAAAGAAACAATGGAGACACAGCCTTACCAGAAAACTAAAGAGAGAATGACAGGAAATCCTCACATATCAATAGTCACCCTAGATGTAAATGGACTGAACTCACCAATATAGAGACACAGAGTAGCAGATTGGATCAAAAAACTAAACCCAACCATATGCTTCCTACAAGAGACACATCTCAGCTACAAGGACAAGCATAGACTCAAAGTGAAAGGATGAAAATTGACACTCCAAGCAAATGGTACCCAGAGAAAATCAGGTGTAGCCATAATGATTTCTGATGAAACAGACTTCAGGGTAAAAAAGATAACGAGAGACAAAGATGGACATTTCATAATGGTAAAGGGGACTATACAACAAGAAGACATAACAGTCATCAATATTTACGCCCGCAATCAGGGAGCACCGAAATATACCAAGCAACTACTAACAGAACTAAAGGGAGAAATTGACCAAAACACAATTATACTAGGGGACTTAAATACATCATTGACAGCTATGGATAGATCATCCAAACAGAAGATAAATAATGAAATCGCAGCCCTAAATGACACATTAGATGAATTGGACATAATTGACATATATAGAGCACTTCATCCTAAAACATCAGACTATACATTCTTTTCTAGTGTACATGGAACATTCTCAAGGATAGACCATATATTGGGACACAAAATCAGCCTCAGCAAATTTAAGAAAATTGAAATCATACCAAGCATATTCTCTGATCACAAAGCTTTGAAATTGGATATCAACTGCAAAAAGAAAGCAGGAAAAAACACAAATACATGGAGATTAAACAAAATACTTTTAAAGAACGACTGGGTCAAAGAAGAAATCAGAGGAGAGATCAAAAGATACATAGAAACAAATGACAATGACAATACATCCTAACAAAATTTTTGGGATGCCGCGAAAGCAGTTTTAAGGGGAAATTTATCTCATTACAAGCCTATCTCAAGAAACAAGAAAAATCCCAAATAAATAAGTCATGTTACACCTTAAAGAACTAGAAAAAGAAGAACAAGCGAAACCCAAGGTCATCAGAAGAAAGGAAATAACAAAAATCAGAGCAGAACTAAATGAAATAGAGAACAAAAAGAAAATAGAAAAAATTAATGTGACAAAAAGCTGGTTCTTTGAAAAGATTAACAAAATCGACAAACCCTTGGCTAGACTCACTAAGATAAAAAGAGAGAAGACACTAATTAACAAAATCAGAAATGAAAAAGGGGAAGTTATCACGGACACCACAGAAATACAAATATTTTCCAAGAATACTATGAAGGACTATATGCCACCAAATTTAATAACTTAGAAGAAATAGACAAGTTCTTAGAAACATATAGCCTTCCAAGGCTGAATCATGAAGAACTGGAAAATCTTAACAGGCCGATCACCAGTAACGAAATTGAATCAGTCATCAAAAACCTTCCCAAAATCAAAAGTCCTGGACCAGATGGCTTCACCAGTGAATTCTACCAAACCTTCAAAGAGGATCTAATACCAATCCTGCTCAAACTCTTCCAAAAAATTGAAGAAGAGTCAGTACTCCCTAACTCATTTTATGAGGCCAACATTACCCTGATACCAAAACCTGGTAAGGACAACACAAAAAAAGAAAACTACAGACCTATATCTCCGATGAATACAGATGCTAAAATCCTAAACAAAATTCTAGCAAATCGAATACAACAATGCATTAAAAAGATTATTCATCACGACCAAGTGGGGTTCATCCCCGGGGCACAAGGATGGTTCAACATTCGCAAATCCATCAATGTGATACATCACATAAACAAAATAAAGGACAAAAATCATATGATTCTATCAATTGATGCAGAAAAAGCATTTGATAAGATACAACATCCATTTATGATTAAAACACTTATTAAAATTGGTATAGAAGGAAAATACCTCAACATAATAAAGGCCATATACGACAAGCCCTCAGCTAACCTCATAATTAATGGTGAAAAGCTGAAGCCCTTTGCTCTACGTTCAGGAACACGACAAGGTTGTCCCCTATCACCTCTGCTTTTCAACATAGTGTTGGAAGTCCTCGCCAGAGCTATCAGGCAAGAGAAAGAAATAAAAGGCATCCAAATTGGGAATGAAAAAGTTAAATTGTCACTCTTTGCAGATGATATGATGCTATATATAGAAAACCCTAAAGACTCCACCAAAAAGCTATTAGAAACAATCAATGAATACAGTAAAGTTGCTGGCTACAAAATCAACGTACAAAATCCATTGCTTTCCTATATACCAACAATGAAATCTCAGAAAAAGAGATAGAAAAAACAATTCCTGTTGCAATTGCAGCAAAAAGAATAAAATACCTAGGAATAAACTTAACCAAGGATGTGAAGGATTTATATGCTGAAAACTATAAGACATTTTTGAAAGAAATTGAAGAAGACACAAAGAAATGGAAAGACATTCTGTGCTCCTGCATTGGAAGAATCAACATAGTTAAAATGGCCATATTACCCAAAGCCATATACAGATTTAATGCAAGCCCCATCTTATCCCAATGGCATTTTTTAAAGAAATAGAACAAAAAATCATCAGATTTGTTTGGAACCACAAAAAAGCCCGAATAGCCAAAGCAATATTAAAAAAAAAGAACAATACTGGAGGTATCACACTCCCTGATTTTTCCTTGTACTACAGGGCTACAATAATCAAAACAGCTTGGTATTGGCGGAAAAACAGACACATAGACCAATGGAATAGAATTGAGAACCCAGAAATAAAACCACATAAATATGGACAGATAATTTTTGACAAAGAAGCTAAAAACATACAATGGAGGAAAGACAGCCTCTTCAATCAATGGTGCTGGCAGAATTGGATAGCCACGTGCAAAAGAATGAAACTGGACTGCTATCTGTCACCATGTACCAAAATTAATTCAAAATGGATCAAAGACTTAAGCATAAGACCTGACACAATAAACTGCATAGAAGAAAACATAGGTACTAAACTTATGGACCTTGGGTTCAAAGAGCATTTTATGAATTTGACAACAAAGGCAATGGAAGTAAAAATTAAAATAAACAAATGGGATTATATGAAACTGAAAAGCTTCTGCACAGCAAAAGAAACTATTGACAAAATAATGAGGCAACCAACTGAATGGGAGAAGATTTTCACAAACAGTGCCTCTGATAAGGGGCTAATATCCAAAATATACAAGAAACTCATGAAACTCAACAACAAAAAAACAAACAACCCAATTGAAAAATGGACAGAGGACCTGAAGAGACATTTCTCCAAAGAGGATATACAAATGGCAAATAGACATATGAAAAAATGCTCAACATCGCTAATCATCAGAGAAATGCAAATGAAAACCACAATGAGATATCACCTCACCCCAGTCAGAATGGCTTTCATCAACAAGACAAATAGTAACAAGTGTTGGAGAGGCTGTGGAGAAAAGGGAACCCTCATACACTGTTGGTGTGAATGCAGACTGGTGCTGCAGCTATGGATGGCAGTGTGGAGGGTCCTCAAGAAATTACAAATAGAATTACCATATGACCCAGCAATTGCTCTCCTGGGTATCTACCCAAAAAATCTGAAAGTATTTCCGTCCATCTTTTTGTTGGAAAATTTAATCCATTTACATTGAAAGTAATTGTTAATAAGTATGTAACTACATTTGACATTTTATTTTTCATATTTTTAATTTTTTTTTGTTTTTTCATTTTAACAAAATCCCTCTAAGATTCCTTGTAATAGTGGTTTGGTCTGATGAACGTCTTTAGCTTTTTCTTGTCTGGGAAGCTTTTTACCTTTCCTTTGATTCCAAATGATAGCTTTTCTGGGCAGAGTAATCTTGGTTGTAGGTCCTTACTTTTCATCAGTTTGAATATTTCGTGCCAATCCCTTCTTAGCTGCAAAGTTTCTGTTGAGAATACAGCTGACAGCTTCATGGTAACTGCCTTATAATTACGAGTTGCCTTTCTCTTGCTGCTTTTAGAATTCTCTCTTTGTCTTTAACATTTGCAATTTTAATTATGATGTATCTTTGTTGGCTTCTTTTGGTTCATCTTGTTTTAGACTCTCTGCACTTCCTAGGCTTATATCTCTATTTAGGAATAATTTCCATCATTATTTCTTCAAATAGGTTTTCAATTTTTTGTTCTCTCTCTTCTCCTTCTGGTACACCTATAATGCAAAATTGGTACACTTCTTGTTTTCCCAGATCCCTTAAACTCTCCTCAATTTTTTGTTTTATTTTTTTGTATTTGTTGTTGTGATTGGGTGTTTTTTGCTATCTTATCTTCTAAATCTCTTATTAGATCTTCTACTCTATCTAATCTACTGTTGATTTCCTGAAATGTATTCTTCATTTCCGTTATTGTATTCTCTTTATTTCTGACTGGTTCTTTTTGTTGTTGCTGTTTTCTATCTCCATTTTTATGATTTCTATCTCTTTGTTGAAGTTCTGCCTGAGATAATTGAACATTCTTATAGCTAGTGTCTGGTAGATTACCTGTCCTTTTTTTAGATATTTTTTCTGAAGCATTGTTCTGTTCTTTGTGACGTATTTGTCTCCCCATTTTGGCTGCCTCCTGTGTTTGTTTCTATGCATTATGTAGGGCTTCTATTTCTCCCAGTCTTAGTAAAGTATCCTTATATAGTAGGTGTGCTGTGGGTCTCATTACTGCAGTTTTCCTGACCTCCTGAGCCACACATTCCAGGTGTGTCCTTGTGTGATTTGTGTGTGCCCTCCTCTTGTAGTTGAGCCTTGGTTGCTCTTTGCATGTCAATGGGATGGATTGACCCTTGGGCTCATTGGTTGTGAGGACTGGCTGTGACTATGGTGGAGGGATTGTGGTACAGAGGCTGACTTGATTGAGCCAAACCTGCCTCAGCAGGGCTCTAGTGACTTTCTAGATGACCATCTCCTTGGGTGTGTCATCTTTGGAAGTGGCTGTGTGATGTTCTAACTCCTTTTGAAGCTGTCCATTGGGTTTGCCAGTCCCAGGGCCACCTGGGAGAAGACCTATTGCAGCTCAAATTCTGCTGCAGATTGTGCCCCACGTGGGCCCACCTAGCAGGAGCCAGAAAGCCACAGGTTGCTGCCTGTGCTATGCTTGGAAGTGCCTTAAGAGGTCAAGCCACAAACCAAAGCTCGCTGTTGTTAGTGCTTGGCTTTGGGCTGCTCAGCCAGTGGTATGGGATGTGCTCACGCCAGATGTTGCTTGTCTGTGTTTCACAAACGTTTAGAAGGCACGTCTGCAGCATGAGCCAAGGCAGGCTATTGTATGAAAAGACCACTAAAAGTGGCTCCAATGTGCATGAAATTCAGGCAAGGTTTGGTCTCAGAATCACCAGAGTGTGGTAAACAAATGATGTTGGCCAGCTTGATGGAGACTCAGATATGGTGCTGCCTGTGTCTATACTCCAGAATAGGGAGGGCTTAACAAAGAAACAATGGCTTCTGCCAGCTCTTCTGACTTGGAAAAAGCTGCACTTCCAGAGCTCATCCTAAAGACAGATAACTCATTTCCCCTCCACGAGTTCTGACAATTAAGTTTGTGAACTTTTTGCAACGATGTTGCTAACGTTTTTTTGATATGAGAGGGATTAATCATTATTAATTTGTACCAGTTGGACAAACAGTGTTTACTATTTGGAAATGCTAAAAAAGCTGCATGAAAAAGTAAAAGACCTGGACTTTTTGCAACAATTCATGGCTCTTGCATCACAACAATGCACCAGCTCACACGGCACTGTCTGTGAGAGAGTTTTTAGCCAGCAAACAAATAACTGTATTGGAACACCTTCCCTACTCACCCGATATGGTCTCCAGTGACTTCTTTCTTTACCAGAAGATAAAGGAAATATTAAAAGGAAGACATTTTGATGACATTCAGCACAAGTGTAATACAATGACAGCTGTGATGGACATTCCAGAAAAAGAGTTCCAAAATTGCTTTGAAAGGTGGACTAGGCATTGACATTGATGCATAGCTTCCCAAGGGGAGTACTTCAAAGGTGACCATAGTGATAGTCAGCAATGAGGTATAGCACTTTTTCTAGAATGAGTTTGCTAACTTAATTGTCAGACATCTGCTGCCCAGCACTGGAACTCAGAACCAGTGATTCAGTTGGTGAATTAGTCCATGAATAGTTCGTTTAAGAGGAGAGCCTGGGACTCCAGCAGGTTGTCATCTCACTCAGCCACAATCTCTACTGATATTCACAATTAGTAATTATGGGAACTTCTTTCCCTGGCTGGAATCCTGGGCTGGGGAAAGGCTGGGACCCCTCGCTCCTCCAGAAGCGAGTCTCCAGGGGGAAACTCTGCAGCCAAGATTTCCTTTCTGTTTTAATCAGTCTGTTCAAATTTTATGTTTCTTCTTGATTCAGCCTTGGAAGATTGTATATTTCTGGGAAGTTATCCATTTCTTCCAGATTGTTCAATTTGTTGGCATATTTGTTCATAGTATTTTATCAAAATCCTTTGAATTTCTATGGTGTCACTTGTCTCTTCCCCTATTACATCTTTTTTTTTAAAATTACTAAAAGTTAATTAGGGTAACAATGGTTAGTAAAGTTACATATGTTTCAGGTATACAATTTTATAATACATCATCTATATATCACATTGTGTGTTCTCCACCCTGAGTCAGTTCTTCTTCCATTACCATATATTTGATCCTTTTTACACACTTCTATCACCTCCTCCCCCCCTTACCCTCTGATAACCACAAAACTATTGTCTGTTTATATGAGTTTTTGTTTTTTCATTTGTTTGTATTGTTCCTTTGTTGTTTTCGGTTTTATATTCCACATATCAGTGAAATCATATGAACAATCATATGAACTACTCTCTCATGAGAAATTATGAAATAGTGCCATTTGTGACAACATGGATGGATCTTGAGATTATTTTGCTGAGCAATATAAGTCAGAAAGAAAAAGTCCCTGGGATACACTTTTGATTTTATTTACTTTAGTCCTCTCTTTTTTTTCTTGATTAGTCAGGTTTAAGCTTTACCAATTTGTTCATCTTTTGAAATAACCAAGTTTTAGTTTCATTTATCTTTTGTACTGTTTTTTAGAGTCTGTTTTGTTTATTTCCACTGTGATCTTTATTATTTTCTTCCATCTAGCCACTTTGGGCTTTGTTTGCTGATCTTTATATAGCTCCTTTAAGTGTAAGGGTTAGATTGTTTATTTGAGATATTTTTGTTTCTTGAGGTAGGACTGCACTGCTATGAGTTTCCCTTTTATGGTTGTTTTCACTGTATCCCTAGATTTTGTGTTGTTGTGTTTTCATTTTCATTTGTTTTTAAGGTGTCTTTTGATTTTTTTCCTTGATCTGATTCTTATCCCAATCATTGTTTACAATTTTATTTGGCCTGCATATGTTTGTGTGTTTTTCGGGGACTTTTTTTTACTTGTAATTGATTTCTAGCATAATACCATTGTGGTCAGAGGAGATGCTTGATTTGATTTAAGTCTTCTTAAATATATTGAGCCTTGTTTTGTATCCTTATATGTGGTCTGTCTTGGAAAATATTTTATGTGTCCTTAAAAAGAATGTATATTTTGTTGTATTGGGGCAAAATGCTCTAAAAATATCAATTAAATCCATCTGGTCTGATGTGTCATTTAAGGATGTTGATTTCTTGATTTTTCTGTGTGAAAGATCTATCCACTTGTGTCAATGTGGTGTTAAAGTTGCCTACTATGACTGTATTAGTGTCAGTCTCTCTTTTTATGTCTGTCAGTATTTGTTTTATATATTTAGGTGCTCCTATGATGGGTGCATAAATCTTTACAAGGGTTACATTCTCTGGTTGGATTGATCCTTTTATCATTATGAAATATTCTTCTCTGTCTCTTATTATAGCTATTGTTGTAAAGTCTATTTTGTCCAATATAGGTATTGCTACCCCATCTTTTTGTTGTTATTTCCACTTGCCTGTAATATCTTTTTCCATCACTTTTCTTTCAGTCCTGTGTGCCTTTTGATCTGAAGTGAGTCTCTTGTAGACAACATAAGTATGGGCCTTGTTTTCTTATCCATTCAGGTACCCTATGTCTTATGATTGGGACATTTAATCCATTTACATTTAGGGTGAGTATTGATAGATACATATTTATAGCAAATGTATTATTCATTTTATATGTTTTTTTTTTCCCCCTTCTGCTTAAAGAAGTTCTTTTAACTTTTTTTGTAATACTGGTTTAATGGAGTCAAACTACTTTAACTTTTTCTTGTCTGGGAATCTCTTCATTTCATTCAATTTTAAAAAGTAGTGTTTGCTTTAAGTCCTTGTTTTTCATCACTTTGAATATTCCATGCCAATCCCTTCTTGCCTGCAAAGTTGTCATTGAGATATCAGGTGACAGTATATGGGAACTCCACTTAGATAAGTAGCTGTCTTTCTCTTGATGCTTTTGAGAGTATCTCTTTGTCTTTAAACTTTGAGATTTTAGTTATCAAGTTCTTGGTGTGGTCTCTTGTTTGAGTTCATCTTTTTTGGTACTCTCTGTGCCTCCTGGATTTGTATGTCTATTCCCTTCACTTAGGAAAGTTTCCTGTCATTATTTTTTCAAATACATTCTCAATCCCTTTCTCCCTCTCTTCTACTTCTGGTATTGCTATGATGTGAATGTTGTTATGTTTGATGATGTCCCAGAGGTCCCTTAAACTATTTTCATTTATTTTTTATTCTTTTTTTCTTTCAGTTGGGTGTTTTCCACTACCATGTCTTCCACATTGCTGATTTGATCCTCTGCTTCATCTAATCTGCTGTTGATTCCTTCTAGTGCATTCTTAATTTCAGTTATTATAGTTTTCATTTCCGATTAGTACGTTTTATGGTTTTTACCTTATGTCATTTTTTTGTGCTTGCTATCTCTTTGTTGAAATTCTTTGATCATCCTTATAACCAGTATTTTTAACTCTATCTGGTAGATTGCTTACCTCCTTCTCATTAACTTCTTTTTCTGGAGTTTTCTCCTATTTTTTCATTTGGGACAGGTTTCTTTATCCCTTAATTTTGGCTGGTCTCTGTGTTTGTTTCTTTGTATTAAATAGACTAAGTATTAAGTAGATTTGCTACATCTCCCTGTCTTGGCAGGATGGCTTTATGTAGTAGGTGTCCTATGGGGCCCAGTTTCACAGTCTTCCTGATCATCTGAGCTGGGTGCTACAGAAGTGCCCCTTGTGTGGGTTATGTGTGTCCTCCTCTTGTAGTTGAGCCTTGATTACTACTGGCATATCAGTGGGTGGGATTGACTCTTAAGCTGATTGGCTGTAAGGATTGGCTTCAACCAAACTGTAGGAGCTGTTGTGGTGGGCTCATAACATAGAGCAGGATTTGCACCATTAGGCTCTGGTGCCTTCCAAGAAAACCGTTTTGGTGTGCCTCTTGTGGGATTAATTGAATAGTACTCTGTGGTGGTCTGAAGCCAACACATGGTATGCTGGATTTGGGGCCTCTTGTGTGGCGTCTGGTGCAGGCCAAAATCAGCCACTGCCTGTGACCAGTCTGGGCCTACCTGTTAGGAAGTACAAAGCAATCCGTGGTTTGGTACTTGGTTGGTAGCTGCCTGAGCTTGATGTGTAGTCATGTGTGGGAAGCCATGCTGCAAACCAAGCCTAGCTGCCACCAATTTCAGACCTGGGGTTACTCAGCAAAATGGTCAGGGTACTAAAAGCTATGCTGCCACCTGCTGGCTGCCCATAACTCTCAGTAGCTGAAAAAAACCTTGGGTGGTATGCAAGTCGGGTGAGGTAGGGACACAAGGAGTCACCAGGATTAGGCAAGTGGTGTTCACCAGGCTAATGCAGATTCAGATTAGACATGTGGGAAAAAGAGCTCAACAGAGAGATGATGAAGGTTGTCCCTCAAGTGTCCTCCCTGAAGCCACACAACTCAGTTTTCCTATATGTCTCTGGCACCTCCTGAGCTGCTTTCCCTCCGCTGGAGCCCATGGTGAGTGTCAGTGAGTAAGTGAGTCTGAGTTCAGGCCCTTTGAAAAGACACTTGGGTTTCTAGCAGACTTCCACCTCTCCTGAACAGACAGAATCCCTGCTGATGTTCTCAGGCCGAATTTGTGGGGGTTCTTCTTCCTGGAGCTAGTGCTCCAGGCTGGGAAGCCCAGTGTGGGTTTGGAATCCCTCGTGCCTCAGGTGATGGGCCTCTGCAACTAAGATATGCCTCCTGATTCTTAACCGTCACAGCCCCTTTCATGTCTCTGCCTCTCTTACCAGTCTCAAAGTAGCTTCTTCTTTATATCCTCTGTTATAGGACGTTTGTCCAGGTAGTACTCAGATGGTTCTCCAGATTGATTTTATAATTCAGACTTTTTAAATTGGCAGATTCTTCAGTTTTAACAACACAGCATATACCATGCAATAAATATAACATCTGCTAAGATAACATCAAACTTCATACATCTACAGAATATTTTGTTCTCATTATTCTTTTTATTGCTACTATTACCAATAATGATGTTTCGTATACTTGTATTATGGAAGACTATCTCTTAACATGGATTCTTAATTATAATTTAGTAAAAATGTTCTTATAATTTTTCTCAAGTGATATGAATATGTTTCTATATGAATATGCATATGCATTATGTTACATTTAACCCAGATCCATAAAAATGTAAGGCAGGTTAATATTTATTTTATCATTTGTTAAACATTTTACTAATTTCTTAATATCACTACCTAAATCTAATTTTTTTAAAACACTGAATATATATTATATTAAACTTCCAAGTAGTCACCAACACTATTTTTGAGTAATGTTATGTACATGTCTTTTAAAATATAATCATATTTTCAAATATCTTTTGTTTTTTGTATTGGACAAAATTCTAAGGTAACCTTCAATGAGTAACACCTCTTCTTGAGTATTGGAAAGACCTATGACTTGTTCTAATACATAGGATGTAAAAAATGTAGTGGCTTTTATGACAAGAGTGAGTGGACATTTCAGATGTAATTAAGGTCTATAATATAAATCAATAAAAAAACAGAGGTGGGCCTGACCTAATCAGTCGAACCTTTTGAAAGAGGGTCTAGACTTCAGACACTCTTTTACCTACTAGCCTTGGAGAAGAAAGTTACCATGTGTTCTACTGTCACAAAAATATTAATTGTGCTAACAGTCACATAAATTTGAATGAGAACACTGAGTCTCAAATAAAACACCAGCCCTAGACAGAACTTGATTGCAGCTTTGTGAAGTCCTGAACAGAGGGCCTAGCTATAGTGGCCATTCCCAGATTCTTGACCCATGGAAACTGTGAGATAATAAATGAGTGTTGCTTAAGCCACGAAGTTTGTAATAATTTGTTGTGCAGTAATAGAAAACTAATACATCTTTAATCAATAAGTGTTTATGGAGCACCTACTATGTGCCAAGATCTTTTACAGTTTTTGGAGTAAAGCATTGAAAAAGACTGGATTACCATGGGGATATGAAAGTCAATTTGGGGAATGTAATCAATAATGTAAAAATTTTGTAGGGTATCCGATAGACACATGTCCCATTAGGGAGACCACCTCAGGGATGATGTAGATGCCTGATCACTGCACTGTACACCTGCAGCTGAAGCTGAACAATAATGAATGTCAACTACAAATGTATATATGTACATTTAAATACATATATGAGGGATAAAAATGTATATATATATATATATATATATATATATATATATATATATATATATATTATCCCATATATATATATGGGATAAAAAAAATCAAATCTGTTACTATCACCACCAATCTTAGAAAAGCTTTTAAGTATTTAAAAATCATAAGCTCATGGTGGTAAAGTTTTCCAAACAACTTTTCTCACTTTTTTAGAATATGTCTGTAAATCATCCAAGTCTCAATAACCATAGTGTGTCTGTTAGTCATTCTTTTTAGTAAAAATTATCTTCTATGGAAAAAAAGCAGTAGGTTCAGCTTGCAACTCACACCAGTCATTGATTTTGATTTTCTTGATTTTCCTCTAGATAACCACTGTGCTTGGGTATATAGTATAAATGCTTTATTCCTACCTCTCATTTCATCACAGAGTATTAAAAGATGTACTTATGAGTCAAGAATTAATAAAATCAATTATTTTCCTGTATCATCTACAACATTCAAAACAAAAGAAAACAAAGACTGGAAAAGTCCCTGCCCTCAAAAAGAGTCTGTTATGCACCGAAGTAGGGGATGAATGCTATGATGAATTTAACACAATTAACACTTTTTTTTTTTTATTGCTGAATGATGTCAGCTATTTGGGTGTTTCCTGTTTCATGAAGATAATACTAGCTGCTACAACAGATAACTGTCCACATTTTAGTGGTTTAATGTAAGTGTACATTTTTTCCTCACATAAAATTTCAGTGAGACTATTTGGCACTTAATCTTCCACATGATGACTAAGTACAAATAATATCTCCATGTTGTGGCTCCATCATCCCCTATAGTATAGGTCTCATGATAATTTGCTTATAACTGGGAGAAAAGGAAAGTGAAAATAGAGAAGGCATATTGTCTTTATCAGTTTGACTTGGAAGTGGTACACCTTTACTCATATTCCATTTATAAGAGCTAATCTCATGGCCTTACTTACTTATAAGCAGGGCAAGAAATGTAATCATCTGGGCAGCAGCTTCTTAGCAAATATTTTCCTTTATGGAAGGTGAGCATAAATTTTTAATAGACAGCTGGATGTATCTGCCACAATTCTCATTAACTGGACATTTGGTCTCAGGTAGACAAAAACCATATTATTGTTGTTGAATAATATGAATGAGTGCATTGTGAATACATTAACATATTTGAGGACATACATGTTAATTGAACCTATAGAGAGTATAGTTAATATCAGTTGTTTTTGTTTGTGCAATATTCCTTCCCATTTCTGTTAACACATAGTTTATAATTTGCTTAGAGCTAAAAAACCTACTGCTACTGCTCAGTGGGAAGTGCATTGAAAAGGCCTAATCATTCAGAGTGCAGTGAGTCATTCCTCTGGCAGCAATAACTGGCTCATGAACAATTCTGGGTCAAGCAGCATTCTCCACAGGGTTTAATAGCTTGGAAAATGTAAATATAGGTGTGCTAGCAGCTATCATCTGCTCCATAACAATGGTGTTCATTAGAAAGAAAGCCTTAGAGACTGTTGGAAAATATACAGCCCCATGTTATTTTTTTTCCTTTTTTTGTTATTTTATTTTCTCATCATCTATCACACATCATTTTTACTTATATTCTCCATTTCATTAAAAAATGGGCAGAAAGGAGTTAATTAACAATAAGGACAAGTGTAAGAAAACTGGAGGGAAGCATTTGCAGAAGACATTGACTTGGCTGGAGAATGGTGAAGGCAGAGATATAAAGTAAGATAGAGTTTCTAAGTGATGTGTGGCTGTATCAAAAAATGTCCTTAAAGCTGGAAAAATTAGTGTGAGGTTTATTCTGAAGGCAGTAGGTGGATCTTAAAATTTTTGAAAAGAAAAAGTAATATGGAATCATAAATTTAATAAGACCCTGTAAAAAACTTCAGAGTTCAAAAGACACAGAGAAGGTGAAAATTGGGGAATTAGAAGATCAATCTGGAACCTGGTGAAAAAATAAAAATGGTATTGTGTAGGGTGATGTCAGAGTGAGCTTTGGCTAGAAAAGTTGCCTTGAAGAAGAGGATATGGTGCTTAAATTTTTCTATACAAGTTCCAAAGTGAAGAAAAATCCCATGCACTGTGATTTAAGCTGAGAAAATGGTGGGAGCTGACATCACTGACTAAAACAGAGTTGAGGGAGAATGTCAATTCAATGGAATTAACAAATTCTTTTAAATGTATACATTTAGAGAATGTTGAGTTTCTGAATATAGTGTATCACCTTGGAAAACTTTCCAATAGAGCTAGTTATAGAGCATATATTATAGGTTAAAAACTATGATATGTGATTTACAGATATTATCAAATTTGATCCTAACAAACACTTCTCGGGGTATTTATCAAGAAGGTTTAGCAGCATTTTTTAAACTACTATAATTGCTAAGACCCAGGGCTTGGAGTAAAGCCAAGACTCAGCTGTCTTGGCTTTAAAATGTTGAGAGGATTATCCTCTCAACAATGGCATTTCCCATTATTTTGCTCTCCTGAAGATATTTAGGTGGAGTAGCAAACATGACTCAGTGGCTAACTACATACAGGGCATGAAGGACGTGAAAGAGTCAGATACTTCCAAATTAGGGGTGGACATATGGATATTTAAATCATTCACATCTAGATAATTGTGGATATTCAAAGAAGAATATGGGTTACTCTAAGAGTTTACTCTAGTGATGTATGCTTTTCACATGGAGGTTGTATTGGTACTTATATTTTTCTTATTAACCATGTACCATATATTTTGACTGCCTTTGTACTCTACTACCATTCCATAACCATGAGATACAAAATTAGAGAAAATCATTCAGGAAGCAAGTCAGATATCATTTCTGATAAAATACAAAGTTCTTTAGGAATTCCTCCACTCTCCAGAAGGAAACACAATGAACTGTAATATCAAGCTCACAATTGTAAGAAATGTAGTTTAATAAAAGGGCTGAGGCATATAGAAAAGGCCAGGAGGAAGCAATGTGGGGTTTAAGTAGAACTAAAAACTTTTGGGAAACACAAAGGGGCACTAAATTTCACTGGATTAGAAGTTTGGGGACAAAGAGTGGGGGAAAAATTATTGATCAAAATGGCGGTATGAGGTGAGCCTATGTAAAGCTCCCCTGGAATTTACAACTAATCAGACAACAATAACTTCACAAAGGACTCCCTGCACAGCAGACAGGCAAGATGAAGAAGCCCACTACTGAATTCACCTCCAGGTGGGCAAATTGCGCGAGCTGGGTAGGAAGTAAGGGAGAAGTGCGGGGACGGAGCCACGCAGGCGCAGGATGCAGACCTAGCTCAGGGCTCCCAGCTCGCTGCCTCCTGGAACTACCGCAGCTGTAGGAAAGGAAACTCGGACTGCTAGGGCTCCGCTTACAGCCCACAGGGCTGAGGGGGCAGCATATAACACGGCTGAACCCAGCACTCACGGCAGAGACCATGGAGCAAAGACTGAGGGAAGAAGGCTGAAAACGGTGGTTTAAGCCCTCACTGCCGAGCTGAGAATGGAAGCCTTAGGCACTGAGACTAGCCGCGCCCTCCCTACTTTCCCAGAGCTCGCCCCACCCCCAACATCCCTGTGCTAGAAGCGATAAAGTAGCAGTGTCAGATCAAAAGGACAGGATATTTGCTGTTCTGAGAACTGTGGACTGCAGACATAGATTCGCAGCCCAGCTAGTGCTGGCAAAGGGGAGGGAGGTGTGGAAGCAGGACCAGCTGTGGTGGTGGTCACCACCATTGCTCTGGGCCACCTCTCACAACACACCCTGCCCCTGGCCCCACCTATCTGGGCAGATCCCTGCAGGAGTAAACAGAACTGCTGAAATATATGGGCTCTGAATCGGATGCACAAAGAGCTTTGGAACTTCAAAAGCTCCCCACACCCCCACAGGGACGTGGCGCACTATGACCCAGGTGAACTGTTAACAGAGGAGTGGCCCATCACCCAGGGAATCTCCCCATTGTGTGAGAAGCTGGAATAGTGCAGAGATAACATAGCACTACTGTTTCAGAGAGAAATAAAAAAAGCTGCAGTCGAAGAGAAAATAAAACATTCTACCAACAAGTACTGGAAAACAAAAGAAAGACCTCTTCCTATCAACCTGTTGCAGAAGCCACTCCTGTAGATGTCTAGAAAGAGAAATAATAAATCAGTAATTGCCATGAATAACCATGGCAACAAGACAGCTCAGAAAGAAAGTGAAAAGTCTCCAGAAAAGGAACTTAAAGATATGAAAATATGTGACTTAAATGACAGAGAATTCAAGATTGCAGTTCTAAAAAACTCAACAAAATGCAAGAAAACACAGAAAGACAATTTAATGAACTCAGAAACGCAATCAAAGAACAACATGAGCATTTTACAAAAGACATTGAAATTTTAAAAAAGAACCAATGTTCATTGCAGCTTTGTTTACGGTGGCCAAGACGTGGAAACAACCAAAATGTCCTTCGATAGATGAATGGATAAAGAAGTTGTGGTATAGATACACGATGGAATACTATTCAGCGTTAAGGAAAGATGATATAGGAACATTTGTGACAACATGGATGGATCTTGAGAGTATAATGCTAAGCAAAATAAGTCAGACCGAAAAAGCAGAGAACCCTATGATTTCACTGATATGTGGTATATAAACCACAAACAACTAAAGAACAAGACAAACAAATGAGAAACAAAAACTCATAGACAATAGTTTAGCGGTTACCAGAGGGTAAAGGGGGTGGGGTTAGGGAGATGAGGGTAAGGGGGATCAAATATATGGTGATGGAAGGAGAACTGACTCTGGGTGGTGAACACACAATGGGATTTATAGATGATGTAATACAGAACTGTACACCTGAAATTATGTAATTTTATTAACAATTGTCACCCCAATAAATTTAAAAACAAACAAACAAACAAAAGTGGGAATAACAAAACGTGCATTTGTCTATAATGCTTATATAAACTTATATTTCCAGAAAAATCCAAGTGATGGAAAATTTTGTGATTTGAGGCCTCAGTTCTCTTTTCTTCAAGAATGTAATTAACAATAATTATCACTAATATACAAACAGCTTTTAAATTCTCGTAAAGTACTCTAGATATCTATAACCCATGTCTTTAAGATAGAATGTCTTTCTTTGAAATAACAGAATGAATAATAAAGCAGGTTAAAAAGCCATTATTTCTTTAAAACAACAAACGAAAAAAATACAACACTTTAGTGGCTACTAAAGGGTAAAGGGTAGAGGGACGGTAAAAGTGGTCATGTATATGGTGACGGAGGAGATTTGACTGGGGAGGTAAACACACAATGCAACAATAAGACAATGTATCATAGAATTGTGTACTTCAAACTTACATAATTTTATTAACCAATGTAACCCCAATAAATTTAATAGAGAAGATACACACACAAACGCTACTATAGTATTTCTTATTAAAATATACATTCTTGATAGATAATCAACAAGGAAAGGGTTGATTACATCATAAAATGGCAGCATGAAATGAGCCTCTTGAAATCTTCCCTGGTATTTACCACAAATTGAACAACTATAATTCCACAAAGGACTTCCTGAGCAGCAAACAGGCAAGACTAATAGGTACACAACTGAAATCATCTTAAGGTGGGCAAATTGGGCGAGTGCAGGAGGAGGGGAGGGAGAAGAGCAGAGATGCACCTGCGCAGGTGCAGGAGCACACTGGAGTTCGGATCTCCCTGCATTCCGGAGCTACCACAGTCACAGGAGAGAGAAGGATTCGAACTGCTAGTGCTCCCCTTATGGCCCACAGTTGTGCTTGAGGAATCAGCATATAATACGGATGAACCCACCGCTCACAGCAGAGACCTTGGAGCAAAAACTGAGGAAAGAAGGGTGAAAACAGTTTAAGGCCTCACTACTGAACAGAAGACAGAAGGCTTAGGTGCAGAGCCTTAGCTGCCCCCTCCCCATTCTGTCAGAGCTCGCCCCACTCCTACCTGCCCAGTGCTAGAAGCAGAAAGGTAGAAGTGTCAGATGAAAAGAACAGAATATTTGCAGTTCTGCGAACTGTGGCCTGCAGCCACAGACTTGTTAGGCACGACCAGAGCAATGAGTCTTGGGAGACCAAAACTGGTGAATCAGAATTTATTTTGTGTGGTTCAGCTGCGGGAGGTCAAGCTAGAAAAGATCATAACCTCCCTGAGCAAAGAGGGGTATGGAGTAAACGAGGCTGTTCCTTCAATGGTACAGGAGATTTTCTTTGACAAAACATTTCAGGGCATGATCAAGCCCTCCAGCTCCACACCCTGGCCCCAGGTCACCATCCAGACCACCCAGGCCCGCTGATCACAGGCCCCTAGGAGATAAAGCAAGACAGGATCAACACAAGATGGCTCTTAAGGTTTCTGCTCCTGGCCTAAATGTGGCTTAAATTCCCCCTCTGGGTTGGTAACTATTCTTAGGAAAAGGGGTGGTGGTCAGTCTTCTGTAACTGCTTCCTGCTGAGCGGGGGCATCAATCAGGGTCCTTAATTAGAGTTTTGGGTGAGGGGCTGTAATGGTTCCCTTGTAAAAGCATGGTGAGATAAAGTTAATAAGCAGACAGAGTTAAGAGCTTGGGTTAGAGAGAGATTAGTCAGGTAAATGTGAGAGGTGTTAATTTAAAAAATTGTCTTCCCAGTTCCCATGTCCATGGAAGGTGATATAACAGAGAAGAGTGAGGTAAAGGATAGGGGGCAAAAGTAGGTAAAGTCTAGACCCTCTTAATCACCCAGAGGACAAAGGAAAATGGCAGGGCATCCCACTGTTGGTTTCCTCAGGTCTGGCAGAGGGGAAAGGTGCAGACCAGGGCAGCACCTTTCCCTGCTGTTGGCTGACCCAGGGGCATGGCCCCAGGATAAGGTCAGTCTTAGTGCTATGTCTTGTATCAGACAGAAAATCTGACCGAGTTGGAGGGTGACAGAGGGAAGACTTACCTAAGTAAGGGTATCAAAGAAGCTTAGGAAAGTTGAGTTGGGGACAGTGCGGAGGTGGGAAAGGACAACAGCGGGGAGAGACCTGGATAGTGGGGGTAGTTTTCCAGCAGGGGTAAGCCAGGGGCCCTCACAAATGGCTCCCTGACTGGCAACAGGCTCTCAAGAGCCACAGAGGGCGGCCCGACATGCCTCCTTATCAGCCTTGTTGTTGTTAACAACGGCAAGGCCAGAGCCCCTTTGGTGGCCCCTGCAGTGTATAATGGAAGTGAGGAAAAGAAGCAGGGTGGAGAATTTTAAAAGGGTGTCCCTTTAGGGAACATTAAAGGGGTGGGGTACCTATGGTGTGAGAAAATATCCCGTTGACCCCCACAATCGAGACGAGAGAGGGAGAGAGCTTGCCCTAAATTTTGGGAGTGCCAAGAAAGTGGCCCCTGTGTCTAGAAGGAAAGCAATGGCATTACCTGTAACTAGGAGAGTTACCCACTCTTCAGTCATGTGTATGGTGGAGGTGGAGGCTTGTGACGAGACTGGGCCCCTTCATTCTTCATCGATGCAGAGCATCCCCAGGAGGGAAAGATTAGTTTCATCTGCTGATGCCATGGCAGGCATGGTGTTTGGCCAAGGCCAAGAAGTGGATGTTCCTGAACCTTGAGGGGCTCAAGGGCAATCCAACTTCCAGTGGCCACCACGGCCGCATAGGGGACAAGGTTTAGTAGTAGGCCTTGGGTTAGGGCAAGAGTGGCTTCAGTGTCCTGGGAGGCCACATTTGAAGCAAGCACCTGGTTGACTAGGCTGCACAAAGGATTGGGATCTGGGTTCTTTCCTTTGGGACCGGCCAGGCCTAACAGCCTGGGAAACTGCTGCAGCAACCATCTGTAAGGCCTGGTTATGAGCCTGTCTACTCTCCTCATCTCGATTGTTGAAGACCTTAAAGGCCAATTCTAAAAGATCTGTTTGGGGTGTGTGAAGACTGTTCTTTAGTTTCTGAAGCTTCCTACAACTATCAGGGGGTGACTGGGAGATGAAATGCATGGCTAAGAGAGCTCTGTCATCTGGAGAGTCAGGATTAATATTAGTGTAAGCAGGAGAGAAAACAGCTGGGTTCTCATGGTGGTCCTCGTAGATTTCCCTAACTTTTTCATAACTGACAGCTTTCTGAATGGCTGCCTACATGCCCTGAAGGAAACAATCATATGGTCTCTCTTTAGGCATTTGGGATTAGTCTGGGGGTAAGTCTGGTATTTCCAGTTAGGATCCTGTGTAGGAACAGGAGGATAGGTGCTATTATTTTGGTGATGTATGGAGTCTGCTCTTTCCCTAGCTTTTCAAATGATACGATCCCTTTCATCAGTTAGTACATGTGGAGAGACTAATATAGACGTCCCACCAAGTAAGATCATAGTGAATGGTGCAGTATTCAAACTCTTTAGTAAAGTGGAAGAGTCCAGAAGAAAAGGAACCTAACTTAGATTCAATCTGACTCAGGTCCATCATCGAGAAAGGGACATGGGCCTTAATAGGGTCTTCAGCACCTGCCATGTCCCTGAGAGGCATCTAGGTGGCTGGGGGCGCATAAGGATGCCTGGATTGGGTATGAGGAGGGGAAGAAAAGTCAAAAACAGGTGGGACACTAGTGGAGGAAGGATCGGGTGGTGATGTGGAGGCAGCAGGTTGGTACTGTGGGGGGAGTTGAACTAGTGGAGGTCAGGGAGGAGAGGAAAAATCAGGGGGATCCAGAGCAGAGAGAGACAAGTTGAAGCTAAACCTAAGAGGTGTGATTCTCCCTTAGGTGAGAATCTACTCAATAACTACTCAAAAAAAGAAATGGGACAAGTGCCATGGCAGCTCAAAGAAAGTCAGGAGGTAAGAGACCTCGCTCCATTTATCCGGTGGAGACAGTTGTCTAAATCTCAGAGAATATCAAGGTCAAGAGTTCCAGTAGGCAGCCAGGGCTTGCCATTATCAAAGTTATATTGTGGTCAGGCCACAGTTGAAAGGGAAATAAGGTGTTTAGAAAGTCCTCTTTTAATGTGGTTCTAAAGGATCCCCATGGGAACTAACTGGGGTAAGAGGTGGAACCAGAGTCTATAGTTTTGGAGAGTATCAAGATCAAGAGTTCCAGTAGGCTCTTAATGTGGCCTAAGAAGATCCCCAAAGAAGAGTCCCTGGGGTAAGAGGAAGAGCCAGTGCCCATAGTAATGAAGGAAGGGAAAAGGGGGGCAAAAGAAGGTTAAGTCTAGACCTTATAATCACCAAAGGACAAGGAAAATGGCAGAACATACTGCTGTTGGTTTTCTCAGGTCCAGCAGAAGGCAAAACTGACTGAGTTGGAGGTTGAAAGAGAGAAGACTTACCTAAGTTGTTCGTCGAAGGATAGATGAAGGCAGCTCCCCCATAAGGGCCACCAAATACTTAGGCACAGCTGGAGGAATGAGTACAGAGAGACCAAAGCTGGTCTACTAGAATTTATTTGGTGTGTTTCAGCTACAGGAGGTCAGGCTAGAAAAGATCATAACCTCCCCGAGCAAAGAGGGGTATGGAGTTTTATAGGAGGGGGTAAGTGAATCTGTTCCCCTTTAAATGGTTCAGGGGATTTTTGTTGACAAAGGGTTTCAGGGCATGACCAAGCAATCTAGCTCCAAACCCTGGTCCTAGGTCACCGTACAGACCACCCAGGCCCACTGATCACAGGCCTCTAGGAGATAAAGCAAGACAGGACCAAGACAAGATGGAATTTAAGATAAGGTTTCTGTTCCTGGCTTAAATATGGCTGAACAGGACTCACAACCCAATTAGTTCTGATGAAGAGGAGGGAACCTTGGGTGCAGGACTGGCTGTGGTGGTGGTCCCCGCCATTGCTCTGGGCCACCTCACACAACCCACTCTGCCTGGGGTCACCTCTCTGGGATCCCTGCAGGAATAAACAGAGACCCTGAAACACACAGGCACTGAAACTGGTGCAGGAACAGTTTTGGAATTTCATAAGTCTATAAGGTCTCAACATCTCCCATGGAGGCAGTACTCTGTGACCCAGGGGACCTGTTCACATAGCAGAAACCCTCCTTCCAGGAAATCCCATCCAGTGTGAGAAGCCAGAACTGTGCAGAGAAAATATAACACTGCAGCATAAGAGAGAATAAAAAACTGCAGTCAGAGAGAAAATAAAACATTCTACCAACTCCTACTTGAAACACAAAAGAAAGACATAATCCTGTCAACCTGCTGAAGAACCCACTCCTGTAGATGCCTAGGAAGAGAAATAATAATTCATTAATTGCCATGAATAACCAAGGTAACAATGCAGCTCAGAAAGAAAATGAAAAGTCTCCAGAAATTGAACTTAAAGACACGGAAATATGGGACTTAAATGACAGAGAATTCAAGATTGCTGTTCTGAAAAAACTCAAAGAGAGGCAGGAAAATGCACACAGGAACTTTAATGACTCAGAAACACAATGAATAAAATAAACATTTTACCACAGGGATGGAAATTTTAGAAAAGAACCAAACAGAACTTCTGGAGATTAAGAGCTAAATAAAAGAAGTGAAGAACAAAATAGCCAGTTTAGGTAATAAAGTTGACCAGATGGAGAAAGAATCATTGACATTGAAGATAGAAATCTGGAAATGACACAGATAGAAGAAGAGAGAGACTTGAGAGTTAAAAGAAATGAAACAACTCTACAAGAACTCTCTGACTCCATCAGAAAGAGCAATATAAGAATAATAGGCATACCAGAAAGACAAGAAAGGAAAAAGTGAACAGAGTATGTTCGAACACTCAACGAGCACTTCCCAAACTTATGAAAAAACTGGATCCTCGAATCCAAGCAGCGAATGGAGCACATAGTTATCTCAATCCCAACAGGCCTTCTCCAAGGCATATTGTGCTGAAGCTATCAAAAATTAATGACAAAGAAAGAATCCTCAAGGCAGCTAGAGAAAATAGGACCTACAAAGGAAAGCCAATTAGATTATTTTCTGATTTTTCAGCAGAGACTGTACAAGTCAGGAGAAAGTGGAATCAAATTATTGAAGGTGAGCGATTATGAGCCAAGAATATATATACAGCAAATATAACCTTTAGATACGAAGGAGAAATAAAGACTTTTCCAGACATACAGAAGCTCAGGGAATTTTCTAACACACGACCTGCACTACAACAAATACTGAAGGAGGCTATTCAACCCGAAAAAAAAAAAAAAAAAAACACACACACACACACACAAAAGAATACAAAAACCATGAGAATACAAAACAGACAGAAGTAGGAAATGGCAACCCTTACACCAAATAGAACATTATACACTTAAACATAACATAAAGGGTAAAGAAAAAGAACATTAAAAAAGAGGAAAATGACAACTTGCTACTGCAGCCCAGAAAGCTAGTCACAACATAAATAGGAATAATTTGTGACAAAAAAACATAAAAAGGGAGAGAGTAAATTCTGAACCAGCACGAGGGAGTGGAGAAAGGAAGCATACTGAAGAAAGTGGAATACACTAAATATGAAAGTTTCTTTTACATAAACTTAATGGTAAGTAGGCAAAAAAAGAAATCCAGAACTGAAATTATATAAAGTTTAAAGAAAAGAAATAGAGGGAAAAATTATAGAATGCAACCACTGAAATAGTAGACAGAAACAAAAAGGCAAAGTAAAATGGGAGACACCATCCTACCAGGAAACCAGAGATAGAATGATAGGAAATTCTCAGATATCAATAATCACCCTAAATATAAATGGACTAAACTCACCAGTAAAAAAAGTACAATGCATCAGATTGGGTCAAAAAATTAACCAAATCATATGCTGCCTCCAAGAGACACACCTCAGCTACAAGGACAAATATAGACTCTAAGTGAGAGGGTGGAAACTGACACTCCAAACAAACAGTATTCAGAGGAAATTAGGTGTAGCTATACTGATATCAGATGAAACAGACTTCAAAATAAAAAAGGTAACAGGAGACAAACATGGACAATTCATAATTATAAAGGAGACTATACAACAGGAAGACATAAAAGTCATCAATATTTATGCCCCCAATCATGGGGCATCAAGGTATAATAAGCAAGACTAACAGAACTAAAGGGAGTAAGTGACCAAAACACAATTATAACAGGTGGCCTAAATGCATCATTGACAGCTATTGTTAGATCATCCAAACAGAAAACAAATAATGAGAAAGCAGCACTAAATTACAATTAAATGAAATGGACATAATTGAGATTTATAGAGCTTTTCATCACAGAACATCAGTCTACACAATTTAATCTAGTATACATGAAAAATTCTCAAGGATAGATCATATATTGTGACATAAAACTAGCTTCAGCAAATTTAAGAAGATTGAAATCATCCCAAAAATATTCTCTGATCACAAGGCTTTGAAATTGGATATCAACGTAAAAAGAAAGCAAGAAAAATCACAAAAGTGTAGAGATTAAACAACATACTGTTAAAGAATGACTGGGTCAAAGAAGAAATAAGAAGAGAGATCAAAAGATACATAGAAACAAATGACAATGAAGGTTACCCAACAAAATCTCCACAACATTATAGAATACCTTCCCCAAATTAATTTTCAAAAACAAAACAAAAAAAAAACAAAAACAAAAACAAACAAACAAAAAAAAAACCCCGAGGCCATCTTGTGGTCGCCAGCTGCCTCCAAATCCCTTCACCTTTCCCCTATCCCCAACCCCCTCCCACACACCCATCTAACCACTCTCGGTTTTTTCTCCGCATCCCCAAAACTGTCTGAGGGATATGGATGATGAACGTCTAAGTATTACCTTGTTTTGTACACCTGAAACTAATAAATAAATAAATTTATAAAATAAAAAAATAAAAAAAAAAATGACAATGAAGGTACATCCTATCAAAATCTTTGGGAGGCAGTGAAAGCAGTTTTAAGAGTGAAATTTATGTCATTACAGGCCCACTTCAAGAAACAAGAAAAATCCCAGATAAATAACCTCATATTACTGCTTAAAGAACAAAAAAGAAACAAAAAATTAAACCCAAATTGAGCAGAAGAAAGGAAATAATCAAAATCACAGCAGAACTGAATGAAATAGAACACAAAAAGACAATAGAAAAAAAACTAATACAACAAAGACTTAGTTCTTTGAAAAAAAAGATTAATAAAATTGACAAACCTTTAACGCAACTCACTAAGACAAAAAGAGAAACAACACAAATAAATGCAGAAATGAAAGAGGGGAAGTTACCATGGATACCACAGAAATACAAAGGATCATCCAAGAATACAAGGAAGGACTATATGCCACCAAATTCAATAACCTAGAAGAAATGGACAAGTTCTTAGAAACACATAGCCTTCCTACGCTGAATGAAGAATTGGAAAATCTAAATAGGCTGATCATCAGTAAGGAAATTGAATCACTCATCTGAAATATTCCCAAAGGCAAAAGTCCAGGACAAGACTGCTTCACTAGTGAATTCTACCAAACATTCAAACAGGATCTAGTAGCTGTCCTACTCAAACTCTTCCAAAAAATTGAGGAAGAGACACTATTCTCTAACTCATTTTATAAGGCCAACATTATCCTGATACCAAAACCTGGTAAGGACAACACACACACACAAAAAACTACAGACCAATATCTCTGATGAACACAGATGCAAAAATCCTAAAGAAAATTCTAGCAAATCGAATGCAACAATGCATTAAATATATTATTCATCACGACCAAGTGGGGTTCATCCCAGGGGCACAAAGGCTGTTCAACATACACAAATCAGTCAATGTAATACACCACATAAAGAAAAAAAAGGACAAAAATTACACGATTATATCAATAGATGCAGAAAAAGCATTTGACAAGATACCACTTTCATTTATGATTAAACCACTTAATGCAATGGGAATAGAAGGAAAATACTTCAATATAATAAGGGGCATATATGACAAACCCTCAGTTACTATCATAATTAATGGTGAAAGTCTGAAGCCCATTGCTTTATGTTAAGGAACATGACAGCACTGTCCCCTATCACCTTTGCTTCAACGTTGTATTGGAACTGCTAGCCAGAGCAATCAGGCAAGAGAAAGAAATAAAAGACATCCAAATTGAGACTGAAGAAGTTAAATTGCCAGTTTTTTTCAGATGACAAGATGCTATATATAGAAACCCTAACAACTTCACCAAAAAGTTATTAAAAACAATGAACGAATACAGTCAAGATGCCAGCTACAAAATCAACTTACAAAAGACTATTGCATTCCTAATGAAATCCCAAAAAAAGAAATTAAAACCCAATTCCTTTTACAGTTCAAGGAAAAAGAATAAAATACCTAAGAATAAATTTAACCAATGATGTGAAAGACTGATATAATGAAAATTATAAGACATTTTTAAAAGAAATTGAAGAAGACCCAGAGAAATGGAAAGACATTCCATGTTCATGGATTGGAAGCTTCAACATAGTTAAAATGGCCATATTACCCAAAACAACATACAGCTTTAATGCAATCGCTATCAAAATCCCAGTGGCATTTTTTAAATAAATAGAACAGAAATGTCATCAGATTTGTATGGAACCACAAAAGACCCCATATAGCTAAAGCAATCCTAAGAAAAAAGAACAATGCTGGAGTTCTGCTGAGTTCTGCTGGCGTTGACCCTGACTTCTGCTTGTACTACAGGGCAACAATAATCAACACAGCATGTTATTGGCAGAAAAACAGATACACAGACCAATGAAATAGAATTGAGAACCCAAAAATAAACACACATAAATATGGACAGATAATTTTCAATAAAGAAACCCAAAACATACAATGGAGAAAAGACAGCCTTTTCAATAAATGGTGCTGAGAGAACTGGAATCCACGTGCAAAATAATAAAATTAGATTGCTGTCTGACACCATGTACAACAATTAATTCACAATGGATCAAAGACCTAAAGATAACACCTGAAAAAATAAACTGCATACAAGAAAGCATAGGTACTAAACTTATGGATCTTGGGTTCAAAGAGCATTTTATGACTTTGACCCCAAAGGCAAGAAAAGTAAAAGCTAAAAAAAAAATGAACAGGACTATATCAAACTTAAAATCTTGTGCACATAAAAGAAACCATTAACAAAATAAAGAAGCAACCAAACAGATAGGAGAAAAATATTTCAAACAACGCCTCCAATAAGGTATTAATATGCAAAATATATAAAGATCTCACACAACACAACAACAACAAAAAAACAAACAATCCAATTAAAAAATGGGCTGAGGACCTGAATAAACATTTCTCCAAAGAGGACTTATAAATCGCCAATAGACATATAAAAAAATACCCAATATCACTAATCATGAGACAAATGTAAATAAAAACCGGAAGGAGATATCACCACACAACAGTTAGAATGGCTATCATCAACAAAACAAATAATAACAAGTGATGTAGAAGCTGTGGAGAAAAATGAAGCCTCATACACAGTTGCGGTGAATGCAGATTGGTGCAATCACTATGGAAGGCAGTATGGAGGTTCCTCAAAAAATTAAGAGTAGAATTACCATATGACCCAGCAACCCCTCTCCTGGGTATCTATAAAAAAAATCTGAAAACATTTAGTGGAAATAAAAATGTGCTCCAATGTTTATTGCAGCATTACTTATGGTGGTCAAGACATGGAAACAGCCAAAAAGTGTCCTTCAATAGATGATTGGGGAAGTCATCAAAATGGCAGCATGAGTTAAGCCTCTGTAAAGCTCTCCTGGAATTTACAACTAATCAAACAACAATAACTCCACAAAGGATTTCCTGCACAGCAGATAGGCAAGACGAACAGGCCCACTACAGAATTCACCTAAAGGTGGGTGAATCGTGCGAGCGGGGGAGGATGGAAGGGAGAAGTGCGGAGATGGAGCCACAAGGGCACAGGACGCAGACCTAGCTCAGGGCTCCCAGCTCACTGCATCCCGGAACTACCACAGCTGCGGGAGACGGAAGAACATGGACTGCTAGGGCACCACTTATGGCCCACAGGGCTGAGGGGGCAGCATATAACACAGCTGAACCCAATGCTAATGGCAGAGATCTCGGAGAAAAGACTGAGGGAAGAAGGCGGAAAACAGTGGTTTAAGCACTCACTGCTGAGCAGAGAACGAAAGCCTTAGGCAATAGACTAGCCGCCACCTCCCTTCGTTCAGGATCACAACTGGCCTGTCCCCTATCATTTCTGCTTTTCAACATAGTGTTGGAAGTCCTTGCCAGAGCAATTAAGCAAGAGAAAGAAATAAAAGGCACCCAAATTGGGAACGAAGAAGTTAAAGTGTCACTCTTTGAAAGTGATACCATGCTATATATAGAAAACCAGTAAGAGTCCACCAGAAAGATATAAGAAACATCATCGAATACAGTAAAGTTGCTGGCTACAAAATCAACATACAAAAGGCCATTGCATTCCTACATACTAACAATGAAATTTCAGATAACAAATATAAAAAGCTATTCCTTTTGCAATTGCAGCAAAAAGAATAAAATACCTAGGAATAAACTTAACCAAAGATGTGGAAGACCTATATGCTGAAAAGTATAAGACATTTTTAAAAGAAATTGAAGAAGACACAAAGAAATGGAAAGACATTCCATGCTCATGGATTGGAAGAATCAACATATAAAATGGCCAAATTACCCAAAGCAACATACAGATTTAATGCAATCTCCATCAAAATCCCAATGACATTTTTTAAAGAAACAGAACAAAAAATCATCAGATTTGTTTGGAACCACAAAAGACCCTGAGCAGCCAAAGCAATCTTAAGAAAAAAGAACAATACAGGAGGTATCACACTCCCTGACTTTAGCTTGTACTACAGAGATACAATAATCAAAACAGCATAGTATTGGCAGAAAAAGAGACACATAGACTGATGGAATAGAATTTAGAACACGGAAATAAAATCACATAAATATGGAAAGATAATTTTTGACAAAGGAGCAAAAAACACAATGGGGAAAAGACAGCCTCTTCAATCAATGGTGCTGAGGGAATGGGATCAAAAGAATAAAACGTTCTTTTGAACGTTTGAATGAGGGAACGTTCAAAAGAATGAAACTTGATTGCTATCTGTCACCCTGTACCAAAATTAATTCAAAATGGCTAAAAGACTTAAGCATAAGACATGACACAATAGACTGCGTAGAAGAAAACATAGGTACTAAACTTGTGGACCTTGGGTTCAAAGAGCATTTTATGAATTTGACTCCAAAGGCAATGGAAGTAAAAGCTAAAATAAATGAATGGGACTATATGAAACTTAAAAGCTTCTGCATAGCAAAAGAAACCATCGACAAAATATAAAGGCAACCAACTGAATGGGAGATTTTTGCAAACAGTGCTTTCGATAAGGGGCTAATATCCAAACTAAACAAGGATCTTATGCAACTCAACAACAAAAAACCAAACAACCCAATTGAAAAATGGGCAGTGGACCTGAAGAGACATTTCTCCTAAGAGGACAAACAAATGGCAAATAGATATATGAAAAAATGCTCAACATCACTAATCATCAGAGAAATGCAAATAAAAACCACAATGAGATATCACCTCACCCCTGTCAGAATGGTATCATCAACAAGACAAATAGTAACAAGTGTTGGAGAGGCTGTGGAGAAAAAGGAACACTCATACACTGTTGGTGGGAATGCGGACTGGTGCAGCCGCTTTGGAAGGCAGTGTGGAAGTTCCTGAAATAATTATGAATAGAAGTACCATATGACCCAGCATTCTCTCTCCTGGTTATCTACCCAAAATTCTGAAAACATTTATCCATAAAGACACGTGTGCTCCAATGTTCATTGCAGCTCTGTTTACAGTGGCAAAGACATGGAAACAACCAAAATGTCCTTCAATAGATGAATGGATAAAGAAGTTGTGGTATATATATGCAATGGAATACTATTTGGTGGTAAGAAAAGATGATATAGGAACATTTGTGACAACATGGATGGATCTTGAGAGTATAATGCTAAGCAAAATAAGTCAGACCGAAAAAGCAGAGAAGCATATGATTTCACTGATATGTGGTATATAAACCAAAAAAGAAAAGAACAAGACAATCAAATGAGAAACAAAAACTCATAGACACAGACAATAATTTAGTGGTTACCAGAGGGTAAGGGGGCATGTGGTGGGAGATGAGGGTAAGGAGTGATTAAATGTATGGTGATGGAAGGAAAACTGACTCGGTGGTGAACACACAATGGGATTTATAGATGATGTAATACAGAATTGTACACCTGAAATCTATGTAATTTAACTAACAATTGTCACCCCAATAAATTGAAAAAAAATCAGATGCTGATCATTTGGGTTTTGTGAACCTTTCATACATTTAAGAATAGTCTGCAGTATGAGCCAAGATAGAGTGTTTGTATGAAAAAGCCACTGGAACGGGCTTTGGTGACCCAATATTTGGGTTGCCAGGGTTTCAGGGAATTACAGAGTGGGCAAATGAAACCTTGTTAGCTAGGTTGATAGAGACTCAGATATTGTATGTGAGGGATGGCTTAACAACAAAAACAACAGTAGATTCTGCCAGCACTTCTCTCTGGTAGAAAGCTTCCCTTCCAGTCCTAGCTCTGAAATCAGACAACTTAGTTTCTTACCATATGCCACTGGCACCTTCCTTGCTGCTTCCCCAGTACTGGAGCTCAGGGCAAGTGAATCCTTCAGCAATGAAGTCTGTGTGCTGGTCCTTTAAGAGCTCACTTGGGACTTTAGCCACCCTCCATTTCATTGAGCGACAATCTCTGCTCATTTTCACAGCCAGAAGTAATAGGGAATTCTTTCCTCAGTACTGGAACTATGGATTGGGAGCCTATTGTGGAGCTGAGACCTTTTGTTCCTCTGGGGATGGAGGGACCTCAGCAAATGAGATATTCCTCATGATTTTTAATCGTCACAAATGGACCAATCCATTCCATGTCTCTGCCTCTCAAGGTGTCTTTTTCTTCATGGTCTTAGAGGTAGGACTTCAGCTAAATTTCAGGTGATTCTTAATGATCGTTGTTCTATAGTTTAGTTGTAATTTTGATGTCATGACAGGATACAAACACAGTGTTTACCTATGTCACCATCTTGACTGGTAAACTACCTCAGACAGTTTTATTATGAGGATTTATTATGAAGTTGTATCATGAAGATAAAATGTGTTATTGCATGTAAAACTTTAGAGGACTGCCTGGCTCAGGGAAAGAGCTGTATAAATGCTAGCTCATAGAATCCCATGGATAAGAAATATAATGTTTATCTTACTCTTCCAAATAATTTCAGGGTATAGGGTGATGAGGGGATTGATCTCAGTTTGAGTCCTAATGTATGAATAGCCCAGAAGAGATAATTCCATGTACTGATCACTTTGTTTTTCTTATCTGCTTAGGAATGCTTATACTCAACTGAAATATACAATATATTTTTTCCTTCTCATAGAGATGTGATCTCAACTTGTTCATTGTTCATTGTGTTCATTGCCTGGTTTCAGACATCTCTGGCTGACTGAAAGAACAGGTTGATTTACGTAAAAAAAAATGACAATTTTCCGTCTGATTATTTTTGGTTTCATTTGTTCTTCTTTTTCTAATTTTTAAAGGTAAAACATGAGGTTATTTACTTGGGTTATTTCTTGAGGTAGGCATGTAATGATACAAATTTCCTTCTTAACACTGTTTTCACTGCATCCCAAATATTTTGGTAGGATGTATTTTCATTGTCATTTGTTTCTATGTATCTTTTGATCTTTCTTCTTATTTCTTCTTTGACCCAGTCATTCTTTAAAAGTATGTTGTTTAATCTCCACATATTTGAGGTTTATCCTGCTTTCTTTTTGCAGTTGATATCCAATTTAATAGCATTGTGATCAGAAAAAATGCTTGGGATGATTTCAATCTTTTTAAATTTTCTGAAGCTAGTTTTATGTCCCAATATATGGTCTATCCTTGAGAATGTTCCATGTACATAGAAAAGATTGTATAATCTGATGTTCCAAGATGAAATGCTCTATAAATGTGAACTATGACCCTTGCACCTAATGTGTCATTTAGGGGTGATATTTCATTGTTTATTATATGTTTGAATGATCTATCCATAGTTGTCAATGATGTACTTAGGTCCCCTACTATAATTGTGTTTTGGTCAATTTCTTCCTTTTGTTCTGTTGTTAGTACACTTTTACACTTTTTTTTTAAGTAGTTGATTAGTACACTTTTGTGCCCCTTGATTGGGGACATAAATATTGATAATTTTTATGTCTTCTGGTTGTATAGTCTCATTTATCATTACGAAATGTTCATGTTTGTCTTTTGTTACCTTTTTTATCCTGAAGTCTCTTTCATCTGATATTAGTATGGGTATACCTGCTTATCTCTGGATACCATTTGCTTGGAGTATCAGTTTCCACCCTTTCACTTTCAGTCTATATTTTTCCTTGTAGCTGAGATATGTCTGTTAGCAGCATATGGTTGGGTTAAGTTTTTTGATCCAATCTGCTACCCTGCAGTCCATTTACATTTTGGATGATTATTGCTATATGAGAATTTCATATGATTCTGTCTCTGATTTCCTGGTAGGGTGGTGTCTCCCTTGTTTCTTTGCCTTTTTGTTGCTGTCTATTATTTCAGTGTGGTGGTATTCTATGATTTTTCCCTCTATTTATCCTTTTTTTATGTTGTATATTTCAGTTCAGGATATTTTTTTGAGTGGTTACCATTAAGTTTATCTAAAAGAAAGTTTCATATTTAGAGTATCCCATTTTCTTCCGTATGCTTACTTTCTCCATTTCCTTGTGTCAGACCTTTACTCAATCTCCTTTTATGTTTTTGTTGTCACAATTTATCCCTATTTATGCTGTGACTTGATTTCTGCACTGCAGTAACAAGTTGTCTTTTTCCTCCTTTTTTTTTAAGTGTTTTGTGTTTTTTTCCCCCTTTCTTTATCCTGTATGTTATGTTTAAGTGTATAGAGTCCTATTTGGTATAAGGGTTGCCATTTCCTGCTTCTGTCAGTTCATAACACTACTCATGGCTTTGTATTCTTTTGCATTTTTGTTTCAGGTCGAATAGCCTCCTTTCATGTAGTTCAGGTTGTGTGTTAGAAAATTCCCTCAGCTTCAGTATGTTTAGAAAGGTCTTTATTCCTCCTTACTATCTAAAGGATATGTTTGCTGGATATATTATTCTTTTTATTATTATTATTATTATTATTCGAATTTGTTGTGGTGACAATTGTTAGTAAAATTACATAGATTTCAGGTGTACAATTCTGTATTACGTCATCTATAAATCCCATTGTTGTTCACCACCCAGATTCAGTTCTCCTTCCATCACCATATATTTTTGATCCCCCTTATCGTCATCTCCCACCCCCCACCCCGTTTACCCTGTGGTAACCACTAAACTATTGTCTGTGTCTCTGAGTTTTTGTTTCTCATCTGTTTGTCTTGTTCCTTTGTTGTTTTTGGTTTATATACCACATATCACTGAAATCATATGGTTCTCTGCTTTTTCTGTTTGACTTAGCCTCATACTCTCAAGACCCATCCATGTTGTCAGAAATGTTCCTATATCATCTTTTCTTACCACTGAATAGTATTCCATTGTGTAGATATATTATTCTTGGCTCATACTTTCTCTTTTTCAATAGTTTGAATACTTGGCTCCACTCCTTCCTGGCTTGTAGAGTTTCTGCTGAGAAATCAGATGATAATCTAATGGGCTGTCTTTTGTAGGTTACCGTCTTCTTTTCCCTGGCTGCCTTGAGGATTCTTACTTTGTCATTAATTTTTTACAGCTTCAATAGAATGTGCCTTGGAGATGGGCAGTTGGGATTGAGGTAATTAGGTGTTCTATTTGCTTCTTGGATACGAGGATCCAGTTCTTTCCACAAGTTTAGGAAGTTCTCGTCAACTATTTATTAGAATATATCTGTTGCCTTTCCCTTTCTTCTCCTTTTCATATGCCAATTACTCTTATTTTATTTTTTTGATGGAATCAGAGAGTTCTTGTAGAGTTCTCTCATTATTTTAACTCTGAAATCTCGTTCTTCTACCATCTTTGTCATATCCAGATTTATATTTTCAATCACTGATTATTTTCTTCATCTGGTCAACTCTATTAGCTAAGCTGGCTATTTCATTCTTCATTTCTTTTATTGAGTTCTTAATCTCCAAAAATTCTATTTGGTTCTTTTTTAAAATTTCAATCTCTTTGGTAAAATTTTTATTTGTTCTGATTTCATTGAACTGCCTGTCTGTGTTTTCCAGCATCTCGTTGAGTTTTTTAAGAAGAACAACCTTGAATTCTCCGTCATTTAAGTCACATATTTCCAAGTCTTTAAGTTCATTTTCTGTAGGCTTTTCATTTTCTTTCTGAGTTGTCTTGTTACCTTGGTTATTCATGGCTGCTAATGAACTATTATTACTCTTCCTAGGTGTCTAGGAGTGAACTCTGCAACAGGTTGATAGGAAGAGGTCTTTCTTTTGTTTTCCAGTAGGTATTGGTAGAATATTTTATTTTCTCTCTGACTGCAGCCTGTTTCTTTCATTGGTATCTTAAAACCCTTCTTTTGTTTCCATTAACTGTCATTGATCATCTATGAGTTTCTGGTCAAGTCATTGGAACTTTTGCAAACTCCAGTTCCTTATCCATTCTTCATTTATGCATTCATTCAGCAAAGATTTATTGACCTATTAACATTTCCTAAGTACTAAGGTAGGCACAAAAGTGCATATCGCATATTTCCTATGTCCAAAGTAATTATAGTTGTGTTGAGAAAATGCAGAAGAGAAACAATTAAATAAGACCAGGGACAGGCAGTGAAAGAAGGTTTTGCGTAGCAGGAAACTCTTAGGCTAAGTTTCTGAAGAATTAGTAGTTTTGACAAATGAAGGAGAAGAGAGCTATAGATTTGAGAAGTATGTTTTAAGACACTGGGACATGAAATACCAAGATACATTTGCAAAACTGCTAGAAATACCCCATAACTGAATCCAAGTGTATGTTGGGAGAATACTCTGACTCAGAAGTAGAGTGGTAGATAGAAGTCAAATCAAAAAGTGACTGAGGTATTTAGCCTACCTATCAAATGGAGAAGTTTTACTACATAAATTCCTGTTTCTGACTGTCCTGAACCATTTCTCTCCCTTTCTCCTACATCATACGGAGCCATAGAATCTTAGGATTTGGTGAATCTAGCTCCTAATCTCAAAATGAAGCAGGAATTTTGTCAACATTCCTCTTGAAAGATTGTCTGCTTTCTGCTTGAACATCTCCAGCGATTGAGAATTCGTCATATCTTGAGACAGCATAGTCTGCCTTTTAGAAAGTAAGTTTTAGAACTGGAAGTCAAACATGGAAGATCAAACAACCCATTTATCTCCTCTATTTATTTCCAAAATTCAAGTAAAACAAATGAAGAATTGCTAAAACTCCCACAAGGACACAAAGCCAGGAATGTCAATTAAATTTTGGAAGATGATTTCGCAAAATATAGAAACTTGAAACTTAAGCCTGCAAGGGCTAGAGAAACCATGGAAGAGCTCAGGTACATTTGAGGTGTGGTGTAGGACTGAAAGGGGAGAATTTATCAATAGACTTTCTAAGAAGAATGAGGCAACTAGATCTTCTCTCCACTTCAAAAAATGAAGGAACTATCCTCCTTTCCACCGAGGCATGATGGTTTACTTTTTGAAGATGTTGAACTATAAGACTGTTGACACCAGGCACAGTGGATGGTGCAGGTGAAGCACCTTCTGAAAACAAGGGAATTAAGATTAAATCGACACATTGAACAATGATCCACTTGACTGACCTTCTAGCACACTAGGCACCACCCAACCTCTTCCCCAATTTCATCTGTGGAAATTTATCACCCCAAGAGTAACTCCTTTGATACTAACATTTAAGACTTTTACTAAATGATATCCCAGGAGGATAACCTTGTAGTGAGGTCTGCCATTTGCCTAACATCATCTGCATCACAGCTTTTTAGTGCTTTGCTATAGTAGATTCTATAGCTTATCACCAAGATTTCCCCTTCGGGATTGAGGTGGTGCTGCCAATTGCTGAAAGTGTAAGTGTCTTATGGATTGTAGCTAATTCCCTCTCGGGGAATTGCTTTCAATGAAGAGAGCTGCCTTTTCCAAGGTCATTCCCCTTTCCAATGGACAGCACAGACCGAGTATCTTATGGATATAAGGTAAATAGGTCCAGACCTCTTTCCTCAGTTTGGTACATCTATGAGAAGCCATCCCAACCCCAGACCTGATAACTTGTTGAAACCATATTTCCATCCAATATTCCCCTTTCTCTCTCAAGTGTTCATCTCAAAACAATTCCCAGTAAACTTGCTGCACAGAGTCTATTTTCTATGGAGCCTAATCTAACACACTTACTCTAGAATATGAAAGGGTATGCCAACATTATCTTTTAGGAAAGGCTCTCACATGAAAGACTGAGTAACTGGCAAGAGAAAGATAATGCATAAAATATTAATATTAAATTATTCTCAGAGATAAGATACTTCACTCATAAAAATTTTAAAAATAGGCTGTTATGAGAACAGAACTTACAAAGAACAAGAAAGAGCTCTGAAATTCAAAATAGAAAAACACAAATCAAAATTTTGACAGACTAATTGAAAGATGATTTTTGAACTTTCTAGAATATGCAACAAAACACAGAGATGGAGAATAAGAAAGACAATATAAGAAAATTAGAAGATCCAGGAGGTACAGTATTTGACTAATAGGAGTTCCAAAAAGGAGGTACATAATTAATTTTCAAAAAACTAATAAAGAACATGAGAAAACTTCTCAGAACTGAAGACCAAGAATTTCTAAAGTGTCTCACACAATGAATAAAAAAAGTTTCATTCACATTAATGCATACCATTGAGAAATTTAAGACTAACAAGAATAAAGTGTGTAGTCACACAGCAACCTAGCAGTCTGTCCCCTCCAATCTTTCCTTAGGGAAAGATGACCCTGTGGGATTGTCCCTCATTGGGGTTGAGTTTATGCTACTCTAAGTCTCCATGTTTGGTCCTTGTAAGCAGGGTCTGCAGTCAAAGACCGGTAAGATTTCTCACGGGAGAAACAACCTCAGCCAGACGGCACTCCCCCTAGGACCCCCATGAGCTAATGTAAAGTTAAAAGGTAGCTGCGCCCCTCCTTCTGAGAAGCTGCTGACGCATGCCTCAACTATTGTCCTTTACCCTCAGGAACAATAGCATCTCGCCCCTCCTGTTTGGCTCATGGGATAATCTTAATCTTATCTTGTGAGACTTGTTCCCCCCGGGGATTGTATGCACCACACCTTGGTCATTTGGGGGATGGTATGCATCGGTTGCTTTGGGACGATTATGGGATTTGGAATGAAGGATTATTGTGTGGTGTAAAAGTTTCACAGACCCTGCCCCTAATCATGTGATCTCTATTGTGAAAAATCACTAAATAACCACGGTGACCCGATTCGGGGCTCCAGTCCCTTGAGGCTGTGAGTCCCTTGGTCCTCTGTGATTTAACTATATTTTAGTCTCTGTCTCTTTATGAGAGTTTCACCCTCGCCGCCTCCCTCGCCTTCCCATGGCTTGTGTTGTGCAGGACGCAACAAAAGAGAATTTACTGAAAACTTCCCAGAAAAAAAACAAACAAGCAAATGCAGCATATAAGCAAAGGACCATGTCAGGTTCTTAACAACAATCCTGGAAGTTATAAAACAATAGCATAATTCGTGCCTTCCAAACTAAGTGAGTGTAATTTCCAACCTAGAATTTTAGGCTCAGAAATACTCTCAATCAAATTTATGGAAGGATAGAGACATTTTCAGATGGTCAAGTTTCACAACTTGTATTTATCATACATCTTTTTTGAGGAAGATACTGGAGAAAATGTTCCATCAAAACAGTGAGGTGAAACAAGAAAGAAGATACTGTAAGATTCAGGAAAGAGATAAAGGGAATCACGAGAACCACAGCTGCATCAAGATAGGAGCTGGTGAGCTGAGGTTTCCAGAGATAATTTTACTAGGGAAAATAGTGCTGAGAGATGGACAAACATACTATTCTCTGTTGACTGAGACTTGCAGCTCTGATGGAAGTTTGGGGATGAATTAACAAAAAGTACCCAGGGGGTAAAAAAACAAAAACTGGACAATCATTAAGTCTAAGGAAAATAAAACATTGTATTAAACAGAAAATATAATCTTAATACTTTATGTGACTCAATCATGAGCTATTTACAAAAAGTACATCCTGAATATTGATGTGACCAGAAAAGTAATTTAACTGTATTGGAAGAATGGAAGAAAAGAAGGGGAGAGTGATAGGGTACCAAATTCCCATTTTCTAAACTAGAAGTCATTAAATTGACACTGCAATAAATTTAACTTAAAAAATCATAAAACTTTTAAAAAGTCATTAGATTTAATTATTTAAAAGAAAAACAAAACAGAGTATGCATGGTATTTAGAAAACAGAGAGAAATGCCAGAGGAATAAATGAAAATAGTCCCTAGAGGTTGCCTCTGGGGAGCAAGGATTAGAATGGAGAGAGGGAACATAACTAGTTTTACGTTACATTCTTTGTAGTATTACCTGTCTCTGTAAACTCTGTTCTTCTTCTTCTTCTTCTTCTTCTTCTTCTTCTTCTTCTTCTTCCTCTTCTTCTTCTTCTTCTTCTTCTTCTTCTTCTTCTTCTTCTTCTTCTTCTTCTTCTTCTTCTTCTTCTTCTTCTTCTCCCTCCTCCTCCTCCTCCTCCTCCTCCTCCTCCTCCTCCTCCTCTTCCTTCTTCTTCTCCTTCTTCTTCTTGGTGTGTGTGTGTGTGTATCGCTTTGATAAACACTTTTCAAAAGATAGAAATTTATTTTTTATGCTTACCCAAGAGCTGCCTCTCTACCTTTTGGTCCTAATTATATAGTTCAACATACAAAATAATAATAGTGTCTCTTCACCATTACTATCCTTCAAGTACTTTAAACCAGAGCTCTTGTTCTTCCTTCAGTTTCCATTAATAAGGGCTAAAATTTCCCAGTTCTTTCAACCACACCTCAGAGGGAATTATTCCTTTCCCTTACCTGATTGTTTTTCTCTGTGCTCAATAGAGTAGTGTCCAGAACTAAGGATAATACTCTGGATATAGACGGGTTAATTTATAGCAACATTTTCACATCTCTCATTCTGGGTAAAGTCAACAAAGTTAAGGGTAACTTTCAGAAGTCAAAGCACATTATGCTTCATACTGAAACTTTAAAGTCTCCCACACATGTGATTTTTAAATCTCCTGGGATTTGTTCTTTTGGGTCATTTTCTTTTTTAATCTTGATGAGGGATCTTACATTTATCTCCATTAAGTGTGACGTAGCCAATTCACCTTGTCGTCAAACTGAAAAGAAAGTGTATTGGGCATTTGATTTTTTTCACAGAAGATATTAGCCATCTCTTCAATTTTTTTTTTAATTAATTTTATTGGGGTGACAATTGTTAGTAGATTTACATAGATTTCAGGTGTACAATTCTGTATTACATCGTCTATAAATCCCATTGTGTGTTCACCACCCAGAGTCAGTTCTCCTTCCATCACCATATATTTGATCCCCTTTACCCTCATCACCCACCCCCCACCCCCTTACCCTCTGGTAACCACTAAATTATTGTCTGTGTCTATGAGTTTTTGTTTCTCATTTGTTTGTCTTGTTCTTTTTGGTTTATATACCACATATCAGTGAAATCATAGGGTTCTCTGCGTTTTCTGTCTGACTTGTTTCACTTAGCATTATTCTCTCGAGATCCATCCATGTTGTCACAAATGTTCCTATATCATCTTTCCTTAACGCCGAATAGTATTCCATTGTGTATATGTACCACAACTTCTTTATCCATTCATCTATCGAAGGACATTTTGGTTGTTTCCATGTCTTGGCCACCGTAAACAAAGCTGCAATGAACATTGGAGTACACGTGTCTCTATAGAGAGATGCTTTTATATTTTTGGGGTAGATACCCAGGAGAGCGATTGCTGGGTCATATGGTAATTCTATTCGTAATTTCTTGAGGAACCTCCACACTGCCTTCCATAGCGGCTGCACCAGTCTGCATTCCCACCAACAGTGTATGAGAGTTCCTTTTTCTCCACAGCCTCTCCAACACTTGTTACTATTTGTTTTGTTGATGAAAGCCATTCTGACTGGGGTGAGGTGATATCTCATTGTGGTTTTCATTTGCATTTCTCTGATGATTAGCGATGTTTTCTTCAATGCAGTTTATTGTGTCAGGTCTTATGCTTAAGTCTTTGATCCATTTTGAATTAATTTTGGTACATGGTGACAGATAGCAGTCCAGTTTCATTCTTTTGCACGTAGCTATCCAATTCTGCCAGCACCATTTATTGAAGAGGCTGTCTTTCCTCCATTGTATGTTTTTAGCTTTTTTGTCAAAAATTATCTGTCCATATTTATGTGGTTTTATTTCTGGGTTCTCAATTCTATTCCATTGGTCTATGTGTCTGTTTTTCCGCCAATACCAAGCTGTTTTGATTATTGTAGCCCTGTAGTACAAGGAAAAATCAGGGAGTGTGATACCTCCAGTATTGTTCTTTTTTTTTAATATTGCTTTGGCTATTCGTGGTCTTTTGTGGTTCCAAACAAATCTGATGAATTTTTGTTCTATTTCTTTAAAAAATGCCATTGGGATTTTAATGGGGATTGCATTAAATCTGTATATGGCTTTGGGTAATATGGCCATTTTAACTATGTTGATTCTTCCAATCCATGAGCACGGAATGTCTTTCCATTTCTTTGTGTCTTCTTCAATTTCTTTCAAAAATGACTTATAGTTTTCAGCATATAAATCCTTCACATCCTTGGTTAAGTTTATTCCTAGGTATTTTATTCTTTTTGCTGCAATTGCAAAAGGAATTGTTTTTTCTATCTCTTTTTCTGAGATTTCATTGTTGGTATATAGGAAAGCAATGGACTTTTGTATGTTGATTTTGTAGCCAGCAACTTTACTATATTCATTGATTGTTTCTAATAGCTTTTTGGTGGAGTCTTTAGGGTTTTCTATGTATAGCATCATGTCATCTGCAAAGAGTGACAATTTAACTTCTTCATTCCCAATTTGGATGCCTTTTATTTCTTTCTCTTGCCTGATAGCTCTGGCGAGGACTTCCAACACTATGTTGAAAAGCAGAGGTGATAGGGGACAACCTTGTCGTGTTCCTGAACGTAGAGCAAAGGGCTTCAGCTTTTCACCATTAATTATGAGGTTAGCTGAGGGCTTGTCGTATATGGCCTTTATTATGTTGAGGTATTTTCCTTCTATACCAATTTTAGTAAGTGTTTTAATCATAAATGGATGTTGTATCTTATCAAATGCTTTTTCTGCATCAATTGATAGAATCATATAATTTTTGTCCTTTATTTTGTTTATGTGATGTATCACATTGATGGATTTGCGAATGTTGAACCATCCTTGTGCCCCGGGGATGAACCCCACTTGGTCGTGATGAATAATCTTTTTAATGCATTGTTGTATTCGATTTGCTAGAATTTTGTTTAGGATTTTAGCATCTGTATTCATCAGAGATATAGGTCTGTAGTTTTCTTTTTTTGTGTTGTCCTTACCAGGTTTTGGTATCAGGGTAATGTTGGCCTCATAAAATGAGTTAGGGAGTACTGACTCTTCTTCAATTTTTTGGAAGAGTGTGAGCAGGATTGGTATTAGATCCTCTTTGAAGGTTTGGTAGAATTCACTGGTGAAGCCATCTGGTACAGGACTTTTGATTTTGGGAAGGTTTTTGATGACTGATTCAATTTCCTTACTGGTGATCGGCCTGTTAAGATTTTCCAGTTCTTCATGATTCAGCCTTGGAAGGCTATATGTTTCTAAGAACTTGTCCATTTCTTCTAAATTATTAAATTTGGTGGCATATAGTCCTTCATAGTATTCTTGGCTAATCCTTTGTATTTCTGTGGTGTCCGTGATAACTTCCCCTTTTTCATTTCTGATTTTGTTAATTAGTGTCTTCTCTCTTTTTATCTTAGTGAGTCTAGCCAAGGGTTTGTCGATTTTGTTAATCTTTTCAAAGAACCAGCTTTTTGTTACATTAATTTTTTCTATTGTCTTTTTGTTCTCTATTTCATTTAGTTCTGCTCTGATTTTTGTTATTTCCTTTCTTCTGCTGACCTTGGGTTTCGCTTGTTCTTCTTTTTCTAGTTTTTTAAGGTGTAACATTAGGTTATTTATTTGGGATTTTTCTTGTTTCTTGAGATAGGCCTGTAATGATATAAATTTCCCTCTTAAAACTGCTTTCGCGGCATCCCAAAAATTTTGGTAGGATGTATTTTCATTGTCATTTGTTTCTATGTATCTTTTGAGCTCTTCTCTAATTTCTTCTTTGACCCAGTCGTTCTTTAAAAGTATGTTGTTTAATCTCCATGTATTTGTGTTTTTTCCTGCTTTCTTTTTGCAGTTGATATCCAATTTCAAAGCTTTGTGATCAGAGAATATGCTTGGTATGATTTCAATCTTCTTAAATTTGCTGAGGCTGATTTTGTGTCCCAATATATGGTCTATCCTTGAGAATGTTCCATGTACACTAGAAAAGAATGTATAGTCTGATGTTTTAGGATGAAGTGCTCTATATATGTCAATTATGTCCAATTCATCTAATGTGTCATTTAGGGCTGCGATTTCGTTATTTATCTTCTGTTTGGATGATCTATCCATAGCTGTCAATGATGTATTTAAGTCCCCTAGTATAATTGTGTTTTGGTCAATTTCTCTCTTTAGTTCTGTTAGTAGTTGCTTGGTATATTTCGGTGCTCCCTGATTGGGGGCATAAATATTGATGACTGTTATGTCTTCTTGTTGTATAGTCCCCTTTACCATTATGAAATGTCCATCTTTGTCTCTTGTTATCTTTTTCACCCTGAAGTCTGTTTCATCGGAAATCATTATGGCTACACCTCATTTTTTCTGGGTACCATTTGCTTGAAGTGTCAATTTCCACCCTTTCACTTTGAGTCTATGCTTGTCCTTGTAGCTGAGATGTGTCTCTTGTAGGCAGCATATGGTTGGGTTTAGTTTTTTGATCCAATCTGCTACTCTGTGTCTCTTTATTTGTGAGTTCAGTCCATTTACATTCAGGGTGATTATTGATATGTGAGGATTTCTTGTCATTCTGTCTTTAGTTTTCTGGTAAGGCTGTGTCTCCATTGTTTCTTTGCCTTTTTGTTGTTGTCTGTTATTTCTGTGTGGTAGTATTCGATGATGTTTCCCTCTGTTTCTTCTTTTATTACAGTATATATTTCAGATTTGGATGTTTTTTGAGTGGTTACCCTTGAGTTTATGTAAAAGAAAGTTTGATATTTAGAGTATTCCAGTTTCTTCAGTACGCTTACTTTCTCTATTCCCATATTCCAGTTCAGGCCTTTACGCTCCCCCTTTTTATGTTTCGGTTGACACAAGTTGTCCCTGTTGATGGTGGTCTAATAGCCTCCTTTAGTATTTCTTGTAGTGCAGGTCGTGTATTAGAAAATTCCCTCAGCTTCTGGATGTCTGAAAAGGTCTTTATTCCTCCTTCATATCTAAAGGAGATCTTTGCTGGATATATTATTCTTGGCTCATGATTTCTCTCTTTCAATAGTTTGAATATTTGGTTCCATTCCCTCCTAGCTTGTAGAGTTTCTGCTGAAAAATCTGATGATAATCTAATGGGCTTTCCTTTGTAAGTTACCGTCTTCTTTTCCCTGGCTGCCTTGAGGATTCTTTCTTTTTCATTGATTTTAGACAGCTTCAATACAATGTGCCTTGGTGAAGGCCTGTTGGGATTGAGGTAATTAGGTGTTCTATTTGCTTCTTGGATTCGAGGATCCAGTTCTGTCCACAAGTTTGGGAAGTTCTCATCGACAATTTGTTTGAATATATTCTCTGTTCCCTTCCCTCTTTCTTCTCCTTCTGGTATACCCATTATTCTTATATTGCTCTTTCTGATGGAGTCAGAAAGTTCTTGTAGAGTTCTTTCATTTCTTTTAAGTCTCAAGTCTCTTTCTTCTTCCCTCTGTGTAAATTCCAGGTTCCTATCTTCGATGTCACTGATTCTTTCCTCCATCTGGTCAACTCTACTACCTAAGCTGGATATTTTATTGTTAATTTCTTCTATTGAGTTCTTAATCTCCAGAAATTCTATTTGGTTCTTTTTCAAGATTTCAATCTCTTTTGTAAAATGCTCATGGTGTTCTTTGATTGTGTTTCTGAGTTCATTAAACTGCCTTTCTGTGTTTTCTTGCATCTCGTTCAGTTTTTTCAGAATTGCGATCTTGAATTCTCTGTCATTTAAATCACAAAGGTCCATATCTCTAAGTTCCTTTTCTGGAGACTTTTCACTTTCTTTCTGAGCTATCTTGTTGCCTTGGTTATTCATGGCAATCACTGATTTACTATTTCTCTTCCTAGACATCTACAGGAGTGTCTTCTGCAACAGGTTGATAGGTATGTGAAGAGCTTTTGGAGTTCCAAAGCTCTTTCTGCACCAGATTCAGAGCCCGTTTGTTTCAGCAGTTCTGTTTACTCCTGCAGGGATCCGCCCAGATAGGTGGGGCCAGGGGCGGGGTGAGTTGTGAGAGGTGGCCCAGAGCAATGGCTGCGACCACCACCACAGCCAGTCCTGCTTCCACAGCTCCCTCCCCTTTGCCGGAACTAGTTGAGCTGGGAATCTGTGTCTGCGGTCCACAGTTCTCAGAGCAGCAAATATTCTGTCCTTTGATCCGACACTGCTACTTTATCGCTTCTAGCACCGGGCCGGTGGGGGCGGGGCGAGCTCTGGGAGGGTAGGGAGGGGGCGGCTAGTCTCCATGCCTAAGGCTTCCGTTCTCCGCTAGGCAGTGAGGGCTTAAACCATGGATTTCAGCCCTCTTCCCTCAGTCTTTGCTCCGAGGTCTGCCGTGAGCGAGCGTTGGGTTCAGCGGTTTTATATGCTGCCCCCTCAGCCCTGTGGGCCGTAAGCGGAGCCCTAGCAGTCCGAGTCCTTCTCTCTCCCGCAGTTGCGGAAGATCCGAGCGCAGCGGGCTCCGAGCACTGAGCTAGGTCTGTGTCCTGCGCCCGTGCGGCTCCGTCTCCGCACTTCTCCTCTCCCTCCTCCCCCGCTCGCGCGATTCACCCACCTGGAGGTGAATTCAGTAGTCGGCCTCTTCGTCTTGCCTGTCTGCTGTGCAAGTAGTTTTTTGTGGAGTTATTGTTGTCCGATTCGTTGTAAATTCCAGGGGAGCGTTACAGAGCCTCACCTCACGCCGCCATTTTTTTCTAGCTCCATCTCTTCAATTTTTACTCATAAATTTAATAACTACTTTTGTTCAGTTTGGAGTAAAAATGGTGAATGCCACTAAACCTAGCATAGCCAAGCCCATCAGCCACCAGAACATGTGTTTCAGATTAACAACCATCTGTCAGTCAGCTATAAGTTGCAAGTTGTTCAACCATTAGAAGTTCATCAAATCTGGCAGAGAACCTGATACACCTAGATGATGAGAGTCCTTTATTTTAGCTATTTATCAAACCAGTCATTAAAAAGATAAGTTAATCTAATTAAATCTATTGCTCTTTTTCTGATATGCATTATTATGAAACAAATAAAAGCAGCTCCTACTATCATTTCCACTTCACTAGCTATTCAGAAAAAGAGACATCATTTGACTTGTCTGAGATCTTATAATAACACATCTGGGATTCAGGTTTTGATTTTGGCTCATGATTTCTAGCCCTATTCTCTAGAAGTAGTAGGTCAGTGTCTTGGAATATATTGTTGTTGTTGTCACTGTTATCTTCATATGAGATTGCAAACCAAAGGTGTTGCTTTATTATCATATCCTGCAATCCTACACAAATATGGATTAGCTCAGTCCTGGAGATCATGCCATTGGTATTTAAAGTGTAATGGTAAAGATTTTGTTGGGTATCCGATGGACATGCGTCCTATTTGGGAGACCACCTCAGGGATACTGTGGATGCCTGATCATGGCATTGTACACCAGAAGCTAAATATTAATGAATGCCAACTATAATTATATATATATAATGTGATGGCTCAGTGTGAGGTCGGAGGGATAGTGGATGGGGGGAGGGGGGTTCACAGTGTGAGGGATATAAATGATGAACGTCTAAGTATTACCTTGTCTTGTACACCTGAAACTAATAAATTTAAAAAAATTTTAAAAAAGACTCATCACAAAAAAAATAAATAAATAAAAAATAAAAAATGGAATTTATATATAAAAAAAAATTGTAATGGGAAAACCCTGCCCTCCTGAGGCCCAGCTATTCCACTGTTTTCTGACAACTAAGGATGTAGCTTTATGCCTTTAGATCTTCCTAGTCAGAGTCTGTGCTTTGACATTTGCATTTATCTCATTATTTTGGATTGGCATAGAGATACATAAGCTTGTGGTTTATATGTTGCCAAGGAGTCTTACTTCAGCTAGTTGTGCAAAAAAAGGCATCAGAGTCTTCTGAGAAATGTACAATCTTTTCCAGTTATTCACTTTGAATTTGTCTCACTGCCTTGGTGACATAGCGATAGTGCTACAGGAGAATTGGAGGTTTGACATAAAAACCAAAGGCTTTTCTAACTTGTTACTGCTATCTGAGTTCGGAGAAAAAGTTGGTTGTTATAATACAGAGGGGAGACAAGTAGGATATCTAGGTTGATATTCCCCATGGACAAATGAAACAGGACAAAATATATGATAGGCAAAGCTGTCAGTTGTCATACTACAAGGAATTATTAAATATTAACATCTTTACTTTCTACCTGCTTTTCCCTGCTAAGCTTTTCATGAAATAGATAGTTTGATAAGGTGAGGCAAAAAACCAAATCTCTACTGAATCAAAGCCACCTATAAATAATCCCAGGCCTCTGTGTGCTGAAAGGCAGTAGATCTCAAAGTTTGTTGCCTGGACAAGCAGGATTGTATCATTAGGCAACTTAGAAATGAGGCAACTCAAATCCCACCCAAGACAAATTTAATTAGAAACTTTCAGTTAAGAGTCCAGAAATGTGTGTTTTAACAAGCTGTGTAGCTCATTCAGTGTGAGAGCTATTTCAATTAAAAAAAAAAAAAAACTGTTCAGATTTTCCAAGGTGGGACCCTCTCAAAGGAGATGATATAGCGATACCAAGCAAAGAAAAGATCACTCCTGGAGAACTCTAGGCTGAGCATATTCACTGCCTCATGTTTTCCCATTATGTCAGCTTGGCTGTCATTACATTAGCATCCACATGTGTGGCAAATGCCACAGGGACCCCAATGTTCATCAGATGTTTTCAGGATTTCCCTTCAGGGAGCAGTGTCCCTATAGGGAAGGTATGATGCTTCCCACCCACCACCCCCGCCCAAGACTCATTATCTTTGCCTTCAGCCTTCTTCACTTTTTCCCATGACAATGAGCCTTAGGAAAAAATTAATTTCATTGAATCCAGACATTATGCATTCATCTCTTTGCCACCCCCACACAGACTCCATTCAGGATTCCTTAAGGCATTCTCTTTATGGCTTGATTTCAGCAGGATGCTGCAGTTTAAAGTGGGTCATTCAATGAGTAGTGTGCTGCTGGGAGCTAGGCTGCTGTGCTTTCCTCACACCCTATTGATTTCAAATGATCCCACTCTAAATTTTGTTCCAAATCTCTAATGACTCTATCCTGGGTCAGAGTGGCTGAGACATCTCAACTTTGCTGTGCCTACAAAGAATCCATTCAATAAGGAGAATGGGTATTTAACTTTAGTTCAAGAAGTGTTTGGTGACAATTCTTTTATTTGTCATATACACAAAATATCCCTATGTCATGCATCCCTGCACAGTAATTGCTCTACTAAGAGCCATCTGGATATATAAGCTGTAACAAGTACATTTAAATAATTTTGTCCTTGAATCCATAGGTTCTTTACTTTTGCTAATTCACTCAGGGTGTTTAACCCTTGTGAAACAACTGCAGAGCTATGTCCTGGCCGCAGTTTTTATTTGTTGCCTTTAGTCATTTTAAATTTTTCAGCAGAAGAAAATATGAGGGTAAAAATAAAAAGAAAGCAGGTTTAGGTAAGCTCCATCCTATCCATACATATTGCCAAGAGTTTCTATTCTGATTTGAAACACCATAAATCGAATAAGTATGGTTCAAGGATTCTCAAGACTGCTGACATTGCCTCTTCCCAATATTTGTTGCCAAAAGTAAGAACCTAGAAATTCCAGAAAGTGTACAAGGTCAGGCAAATTTGTCGAACCTCATATACTGCCTGCACTTGGCAAGTTATTTATGGTTTGTCAGAAAATCAAGCCGCTGCTTTTGCTTGATTAGGGCTGTTCTGTTGTACCAGTGCCATTTGCATGACAATCATCTCACAACATTAGAGAGAGTGAGAATCACCTGGAGATCCTCCAGACCTCATGTTTTGTATAATCCTTTTCTCCATAAACAGCAACTGACATGCCTCTCTTCATATAAGCCAACCTCTAAACTTTTCAAAGATAGAAATGGTCAGTGAAGGATTTTTATAGTTATCTGGTACAGTTTGTTGAGTTATTTTACATAGGTGAAATGACCATTCCATGAGCATTTGGAGAGTATCCTGTATGTGCCAGCCAGTCTGCTGGGGATGTGAACACTGATCCTGCCCTTAGGAAGCATGGTGCCCTAGCACCATGTAGAAATACTAAAAGGAGATTTCCCATCTCCTACCACTCCAACTTTCTAAATGCTCTAGTCTGAGCAATTTTTTTTCTGTTTCTTGTGGTTTTGTTTGTTTGTTTGTTTTTTAGTTTCAGGTGTACAAAACAATGTAATAGTTAGACATTTATACCCCTCACAAAGATAACCTCCCTCCCCCAATATACTACCCCTTTGACATTCATTATTATTCAGCTTCAGCTTCAGGTGTATAGCACAGTGATTTGCTGTCTTTTACACTGAGCTCTGTCATACAGCTATGGATAAGGCACCTGGAACACATAATGATAATGTCTAATAACTTCACTAAAGTTAACTAGGATACATTTTTCAGTAGACAAAGATTTTATTAAAATCTCATGGTAACAATAGATTATCTATTTAGAATTTTAAAAATGTAAATACTAATGTAGAATCACATGCACCCTACTCCCTAGGGAAAAGAAAGCTGTTGACATTTTTGTGTAACTAAAAATATGACTATTTATAAACATGTAATATGAATTATAAGGTGCATTTAGTTTTTTTCTTCTGTTCTGGATCTGTGGGGGTTTTAAAAAGATTTTTATTAAAATATAGCTTACTTACAATATTATATTCGTTTCAGGTGTGCATCATAGTTATTTTTTTTATTAATTAATTTATTTATTAGTTTCAGGTGTACAAAACAAGGTAATACTTAGACGTTCATCATTTATATCCCTCATACTGTGAACCCCCCTCCCCCCATCCACTATCCCTCCGACCTCACACTGAACCATCACATTATATATATAAAATTATAGTTGGCATTCATTAATGTTTAGCTTCTGATGTACAATGCCATGGTCAGGTATCCATTTGCAGCAACATGGATGGATCTAGAGAACATTATGTTAAGTGAAATAAGTCAGAAAGAGAAAGACATCATAGTTATTTGACTCAGCACTATAGAGACTTATTAACACACTATTGATTACATTCCCTAGGCTAAAGCAGTGATTACCATAAGTCCAGCAACCGTCTGACACCATACCATGCTATCACAATATTATTGACTGTATTTCCTATGCTGTATATGATATCCTCAAGACTTATTTGTTTTAAACCTGGAACTTGGAACCACTAATTCTTTATTTTTTCCATGCTTTCTTAAAATTTTCAGTTACAGTGGACATTCAATATTATTTTATATTAGTTTCAGATGTACAGCATAGTGGTTAGAAATGTATATAATTTAGGAAGTAATCCTTCTGACAAGTACTCACCTCGCACTATAGTTATTATACCATATTATGGATTATAGTCCATGTACTTTACGAGATACATCCCCATGACTATTTTGTAACTACCAGTTTGTATTTCTTAATCCCTTCCCCCTTTTCACCAACCCCCAGTCCCCTTCCCATCTGGCAACCATCAAAATGTTCTCTGTATCTATGAGCTTGTTTCTGTTTCATTTGTTTTCTTTGTTCTTTAGATTCCACTTGTTGGTGAAATCATATGACATTTGTCTTTCGCTGTTTAACTTACTACACTCAGCACAATACCCTCAAGGTTCATTCATGTTGTCCCAGATAGTAAGATTTCATTCTATTTTACAGCTCAGCAATTTTCCATTGTATATATGTACCACCTCTTCTTTATCCATTCATCCATTCAGGGACACCACGGTTGCCTCCATATTTGGACTATTGTAAATAATGGTACAATGAACATATAAATGAGCATGTTCCTTCAAAGAAGCATTTTGTTTTCTTTGGATAAATACCGGAAGTGGGATTACTAGGTCCTCTTTTGTCTGCTGTTATAGTCTTTGTTTCAAAGTCCATTTTGTCTGGTATAAGTATTGCTACCCGAGGTTTTGTTTGTTTCCATTTTCATGAAATACCATTTTCCATCCTTTTACTTTCAGGCTGTGTGTGTCTTTCAATCTGAAGTGAGTCTCTTATAGGCAGCACATGTAAGGGTTTTGTTTTCTTATCCATTCAGCTCCCCTATCTTTGGATTGGAGCATTTAATCCATTTACATTGAAAGTGATTTTTGATAGGTATGTAGTTATTGCCATTTTATTATTCATATTTTTAATTTTACTTTTTTCATCTTAAAGAAGTCCCCTAAGATTCCTTATAGTACTGGTTTGGTGCTGATGAACTCTTTTAGCTTTTTCTTCTCTGGGAGGCTTTTTAGCTGTCCTTTGATTCTAAACAATGGCTTTGCTGGGTAGAATAATCTCGGTTGTAGGTCCTACATTTCATTACTTTGAATATTTCATAACAATCCCTTTTGACCTGCAAAGTTTCTGTTGAGAAATCAGCTGACATTCTTGTGGGAGATCCCTTGTAGGTAACTAGTTGTCTTACTCTTGCTGCTTTTAAGATTCTCTCTTTGTCTGTAACCTTTGCCATTTTAATTATGACGTGGCTTGGTGGAAGCCTTTTTGGGTTCATCTTGTTTGGGATTTTCTGCATTTCCTGGGATTGTATATCTAATTCTGTCACCAGGTTAGGAAAATTTTCCATAATTATTTCTTCAAATAGGTTTTCAATTCCTTGTTCTCTCTTTTCTTCTACTGGCACCCTTATAATGCAAATGTTGGTATGCTTGATGTTGTCCCAGAGGCCCCATAAATTCTCCTCATTTTTGGGGGGTTCTTTTTGTTGTTTTGATTGGGTGTTTACTGCTACCTTATCTTCTAAATCACTGATTCAATCATCTGCTTCTTCTAATCTACTGTTGATACTCTGCAATGTATTCATTTCCATTATTGTATTCTTATTTCTGACTGGTTCTTTTATGTTTTGTATCTCCATTTTTATGTTTTCTATCTCTTTGTTGAAGTTCTCCCTAATATCATTGAACATCTTTATCACCAGTATTTGGAACTCTGCGTCTGGTAGATTGCTTGTCTCCATTTTGTTTAGTTCTTTTTCTGGAGCTTTGTTCTGTTCTTTCTATTTGGGACATGTTTCTTTGTTTCCCAATTTTAGCTGCCTCTACGTGTTTGTTTCTATGTGTTAGGTAGGGCTGCTATGTCTCCTGGTCTTAGTAGAGTGGCCTTACATAGTGTAAGTGTGCTGTGGGGCTCAGTGGTACAGTATTCCTGGTGACTTGTGCCCTGCACTCCAGGTATGTCCCTTTTGCGGTTTTTGTGTGCCCACCTCTTATAGTTCAGCCTTGGTTGTTATTTTCATGTCAATTGGAGGGATTGACCCTCAGGCTCACTGGTTGTGAGGACTGACCTTGATTACAGTGGAGAATTTGTGGTACAAAGACTGACCCTACAAAGCAGGATCTGCCTCAGCAAGGCTCTGCTGCCTGCCCAATTTTCCACATGAGTGTGTCATCCTTGGAGGCAGCTTGGTGATGCTCAAGTTCATTTTGAAGCTGACCATTGGGGCACAATCCCCAGGGACCTGGTAGAGAACCTGCTGCAGCTCAAGTTTACCTGCAGCTGTGCCCCACCTGGGGCCACCAGGCAGAAACCATAAAGCAATCTGCAGATGACTGCCATTTATGTAATGCTTGGAAGTGCCTCAAGAAGCCAAGCCATGAACCAGTGTGGTTGCCACTAGTGCTGGGATTAGGACTGTTCAGTCAGAGGTACAGGACATGCTCAAACCAGGTGCTGATTGTATTGGTTCCATGAACCTTTGGAAACCTAGGAACCCTAGGAAAGTCTGCAGCATGAGCCAAGGCCAGCGGTTTATATGAAGAAGCCACTGGAGGAATCTTCGGTGTGAAGTTGGGAGGGGTGAGGTCTTGAATTACCAGGGTGTGAGGAATGGTGTTAGCTTGTTTGACGGAGACTCAGATATGACAGCCACCTGTGTCTGCATGCTCAGAAGTGGGAGGGCACAACAAAGAAATAATGGCTCCTACCAGCTTTTCCATCCAGCAGAAAGCTGCCCTTCCAGTCCAGTCCCAAAGCCAGACAGTTCAGTTCCCACCATGTCTCTGTTGCCTCTCCAGCTGCCATCTCAGGGCTGGAACTCAGAAGCTCCAGTGAATTCCATTGGTGAGTTAAGTATGGCAAACTCCCTTTAAGAGGAGCACCTGGGACACCAGCCACCCTCTTTCTCACTCATCCACAATCTCCATTTGTTTTCACAACAAGAAATTATGGGAACTACTCTTTCCAACACTAGAACCCTGGGTTGGGGAGGGGTTGGGACCCCTCACTCTTTTTGGGGGGACCTCAACAACTAAAATATCCCTCCCAGTTTTTAATGGCCACATGCAGGTGTGGGACCAGACTGTTCCACGTCTTTTCCCTTCCTGCCACTCTTGAGGTGGCTTCTTCTGCATGTCATTAGTTGTAGGGCTTCAGTTGAGCAAGATTGTTGGAGATTCTCAATGATAGTTGTTTTGTAGTTTAGTTGTAATTTTGATGTGGTTGTGAGAGAAGGTAAACACAGTATTTACTTACTCTGTCATCTTGGCTAGAACTCTGGATCATGTGCATGTAGTTTTGAATATGTATATATATTTTTTAATCTGAACACTTTTCATGTCACTGAAGTTATAATGGTTGCATAATATTTCATTATTTAGAAATGTGATTTTTTTAAAATATTTTATTGGGGAAGGGGAACAGGACTTTATTGGGGAATAGTGTGTACTTTCAGAACTTTTTTTCCAAGTCAAGTTGTTTTCTTTTCCATCTTAGTTGTGGAGGGTGACATTTAGCTTCAAGTTATTGTCCTTTCAGTCTTAGTTGTGGAGGGCACAGCTGAGCTCCAGGTCCAGTTGCCATTGCTAGTTGCAGGGGGCGCAACCCACTATCCCTTGTGGGAGTCAAACCAGCAACCTTGTGGTTGAGAGGATGTGCTCCAAACAACTGAGCCATCTGGGAGCTCAGTGGCAGCTCAGCTCAAGGTGCTGTGTTCAACCTGAGCTGCAGGGGATGCTGTCCAACATCCCTTGTGGGACTCGAGGAATTGAACTGGCAACCTTATGGTTGAGAGCCCACTGGCCCATGCGGGAATTGAACTGGCAGCCTTTGGAGTTAGGAACATAGAGCTCTAACTACCTAAGCCACCGGGCCAGCCCCAACATGTCATGATTTTTAAACTGTTCTCCTATTACGGTATATTTAACCAGTTTAATTTTCATTAGTGTCAATATCCTTGTAGCTAACATTCTTATATATGATCTTTGTCTTCATCTCTAATTATTTCCTTAGGATATATACCTAGAAGCAGAAAAATACCTAGGATAAAGCTTATGAGTTCTTTTAACTCTCTAGGTTACATAATAGCAAAATGTTTTCCAGAAATGCTATACCAATTTAAATTTACATCAGAAGTGTTGAAGAGCACCAAGATTTTTCTCAAAATCATGTATAAAGCATTATAACATTGTGATTTCAGCACAGGAATGGTGGTATGAGAAGTGTCTCTTGAAATCTCCCCTGAAATATACAACAAATTGAACAGCTATAATTCCACAAAAAACTCCCTGTGCAGCACACAGGCAAGACTGAGAGACACACAATTGGAATCATCTAAAGGTGGGCAAATTGGGTAAGTGGGGGAGGAGGGAAGAGGGAAGTGCAGAGATGTGCACATGGGCCATAGGACTCAGACTGGAGCTTGGAGCTCCTGAAGTACAGAGCTACCACAGTCATGGGGGAGGAAAGCACTCCCTTATGGCCCACGAAGGGATCAGCATATAACACGGATGAATCCAATGCTCATGGCGGAGACTTCGGAGCAAAGACTGAGGGAAGAAGGGTGAGAACAGTGGTTTAAGCTCTCACTGCCAAGCAGAGGATGGAAGACATAGGCACAGAGCCTGCCAACTCCCTCTCCACCCTCCCAGAGCCTGCCTCACCACGACCCTCCCTGTTCTAGAAGTGGAATAATAGCAGTGTCAGAAAGAACAAAATATCTTCAAACTCTAAGTACTGAAGCCCCACAGCCACAGATTCAAAGCACAACTAATTACGGCAAAAAAGAAGGAACTGTAGGTGTAAGATAACGGTGTTCTGTTCAGAGGCACCTCTTAAAATCCACCCCATCACCACCCCTGCCACCACATATCTTGGTGGATTTCTGTAGAGATAACCAGAGCCACAGAAACACTGACTCTGACTCTCATTGCAAGAACAGCTTTGAAACTTCAGAAGCTCTCCATATCTCCCCATGGGGTTAATGCCCTGAGACACAGAGATCCTGCTTTCAGGGGAAAACCCAACTTCCAGGGAACCCCATCATCATATGAGAGGCTGGAACAGTATAACAGGAAATATATGCTACAGCTGAAGGAGAATAAAAGGCTAAAGCAGATGAGAAAATAAAACATTCCACCAACACCTACTGAAAAGCAAAAGAAAGTCCTCTTCCTATCAATCTGTTGCAGAACCCACTCCTGCAGATGCCTAGAAAGAAAAATAATAATTCATTAATTGTTATGAATAACCAGGGTAAAAAGGCAGCTCAGAAAGAAAGTGAAAAGTCTCCAGAAAATGAACTCGAAGACATGGAAATTTGTGACTTAAATGACAGAGAATTCAAGATTGCAGTTCAGAAAAAACTTAACGAGAAGAAAGATAACACAGACAGGCTGTTCAATAAACTCAGGAACACAATCAAAGAAGAAAATGAACATTTTACCAAAGAGACTGACATCTTAAAAAAGAACCAAATAAAATTTCTGGAGATTAAGAACTCAATAAAAGAAATGAAGAGTGAAATAGCCAGCTTAGGCAATAGAGTTGACCAGATGGAGGAAAGAATCAGTGACATCAAAGACAGAAATCTGGAAATGACACAAATGGAAGAAGAGAAGGACTTGAGAGTTAAAAGAAATGACAGAACTCTATAAGAACTTTCTGACTACACCAGAAAGAGCAACCTAAGAATAATGGACATACAAGAAGGAAAAGAAAGGAAGAAGGGAACAGGGAGTATATTTAAAAAAATAGTCGACAAGAACTTCCCAAACTTGTGAAAAGAACTGGATCATCGAATCCAAGAAAAAAGATAGAACACCCAATTACCTCAATCTCAAGAAGCCTTCTCCAAGGCATATTGATTTGAATCTGTCGAAAATTAATGACAAGGAAAGAATCCTCAAGGTAGCCATGGAAAAGAAGATAGTATCCTACAAAGGAAAGCCCATTAGATTATCATCAGACTTTCCACCAGAATTGCTACAAGGCAAGGTAGTGGAATCAAATATTCAAACTATTGAAAGAGAGAAATAATAAGCCAAAAAAAATATACCCAGCAAATATATTCTTCAGATATGAAGGAGGAATAAAGACCTATCCAAACATACAGAAGCTGAGGGAATTTTCTAACACACAACCTGCATTGCAAGAAATACTGAAGGAGGCTATTTGACCTGAAACAAAAATGCAAAGGAATATAAAACCAGGAGTAGTATTATGAACAGACAGACAGAAGCAGAAAATGGTGACTCCTACGCCAATTAGGACACTAAATATTTGAACATAACATGCATGACAAAGAATAAAACAACATTTAAAAAAAAGGACTACTACAAGGCAGAAATCAACTCACAGCATAAATAGGGATGATTTGTGACTACAAAAACATTAAAGAGAAGACAGTAAAGGTCTTAACTGACAAAGATGAATGTAGAAAAGAAGCATGCTGAAGAAAAGGGAATACTCTAAATACGCAACTGTTTTTGCATAAACATAATGGTAACTCATAACTCATAAAAAACACAGAACTAAAATATATAACATAAAAGTAGAAGATAGAGAGAAAAAATCATAGAATACCACCACACTGAGAACACAGACAGCAACAAAAAGGCAAAGAAACTATGGAGAAACCAAGATGACAGAAAACAAAAGATAGAATGATAGGAAATCCTCATATATCAATAATCATCCAAAATGTAGATGGACTGAGCTCACCAAGAAAAAGGCACAGAGTAGCAGTTTGGATCAAAAACCTAAACCCAATTATATGCTGCCTCCAAGAGACACATATCAATTACAAGGACAAATATAGACTCAAAGTGAAAGGGTGGAAACTGACACTCTAAGGAAACGGTATTCTGAGACGAGCAGAATCAGATGAAACACACTTCAAAATGAAAAAGTAACAAGAGATAAAGATGGACATTTCATAATGATAAAGGAAACTATACAACAAGAAAACAATAGTCATCAATATTTATGCCTTTAATCAGGGAGCACCGAAGTATACAATTATTATTGTTAATACTAACAGAACTAAAGGGAGAAATTGACCAAAATGCAATTATACTAGGGGACCTAAATACATCATCCAAACAGAAAATAAATAAAGCTATGGATAAATCATCCAAACAGAAAATAAAGAAAGAAATAGCACCCTAATGTGTCAATAGATGAAATGGATATAATTAACGTTTATAGAACACATCATCCTATAATATCATATTATACATTCTTTTCTAATGTACATGGAACATTCTCAAGGATAGACCATATACCGTGTTTCCCCGAAAATAACACCTAGACAGACAATCAGCTCTACTGAGTCTTTTGAAGCCAAAATTAATATAAGACGAGGTATTATATTAATTATATTATATTATGTTATACTATGTTATATATTATATTACATTACATTACATTACATTACATTACGTTACACTATACTATATAAGACTGGATCTTATACTACAGTAAAATAACACCGAGTCTTATATTAATCTTTGTTCCTGAAGACAGCAGCAGATATTAGAGCTGATCGTCAGGCTAGGTTTTACTTTTGAGGAAACAATACTGGGACATAAAACTAGTCACAGCAAGTTTAAGAAGATTAAGATCATACCAAGCATATTCTCTGATCACAAGGCTTTGAAATTGGATATCAACTGGGAAAAAAAAAAGCAGGAAAAACAACAAATATGTGGAGATTCAACAACATGCTTTTAAAGATGACTAGGTCAGGAGGTGGTCCAGCTTCATTTTCTTGCATGTGTCTGTCCAGGTTTCCCAACACCACTTATTGAACAGACTGTCTTTACCCCATCGTACATTCTTGCTTCCATTGTCGTAGATTAGATGGGCATATAGGCATGGATTTACGTCTGGACTCTCTATTCTGTTCCTAGGCATCTACCCGGAGAAATCCAAAACTCCAATTCAAAAATCTGTATGCACTCCTATGTTTATTGCAGCACTTTACACAATAGCCAAGATATGGAAACAACCAAAATGCCCATCGGTAGATGACTGGATTAAGAAGCTGTGGTACATTTATACAATGGAGTATTACGCAGCCATAAAGAAGAAAGAAATCTTATCATTTGCAGCAACATGGATGGATCTAGAGAACATTATGTTAAGTGAAATAAGTCAGAAAGAGAAAGACAAGTACCATATGATCTCACTTATATGCGGAATCTAAAGAAAAGAATATGTGAATGGACTAATCAGAGACAGTTTTGAGGGCACAAAGAAAAAACCGAGAGTTGTTAGATGGGCGGGGGGGGGGGGTTGGGGATAAGGGGAAAGGTGAAGGGATTAGGAAGCAGCTGGTAACCACAAGATGGCCTCAGAGTTTTCTGAAAATTAATTTGGGGAACTTATTCAATAATGTCGTAAAGATTTTGTTGGGTATCCGATGGACATGCGTCCTATTTGGGAGATCACCTCAGAGATAATGTGGATGCCTGATCATGACATTGTACACCAGAAGCTAAACATTAATGAATGCCAACTATAATTTTATATATATAATGTGATGGCTGGGTGTGAGGTCGGAGGGATAATGGATGGGGGGAGGGGGGTTCACAGTGTGAGGGATATAAATGATGAACGTCTAAGTATTACCTTGTTTTGTACACCTGAAACTAATAAATAAATTAATTAATAAAAAAAAAAAAAAAAAAAGAAGCTGTGGTACATTTATACAATGGAGTATTACGCAGCCATAAAGAAGAAAGAAATCTTAACATTTGCAGCAACATGGATGGATCTAGAGAACATTATGTTAAGTGAAATAAGTCAGAATGAGAAAGACAAGTACCATATGATCTCACTTATATATGGAATCTAAAGAAAAGACTATGTGAATGAACTAATCAGAAACAGTTTTGGGGACACAAAGAAAAAACCGAGAGTTGTTAGATGGGTGTGTGTGGGGGGTTGGGGATAAGGGGAAAGGTGAAGGGATTTGGAAGCAGCTGGTAACCAAAAGATGGCCTCAGGGTTTTTTTGAAAATTAATTTGGGGAAGGTATTCAATAATGTTGTAAAGATTTTGTTGGGTATCCGATGGACATGCGTCCTATTTGGGAGACCACATCAGGGATACTGTGGATACCTGATCATGGCATTGTACACCAGAAGCTAAACATTAATGAATGCCAACTATAATTTTATACATATAATGTGATGGTTCAGTGTGAGGTCGGAGGGATAGTGGATGGGGGGAGGGGGGTTCACAGTATGAGGGATATAAATGATGAACGTCTAAGTATTACCTTGTTTTGTACACCTGAAACTAATAAATAAATTAATTAATAAAAAAAAAAGATTAAAAAAAAAAAGAGAAGACACAAATAAATGAAATCAGAAATGAAAGAGGGGAAGTTTCCACATATGCAACAGAAATACAAAGAATTATCCAAGAATTCTATGAAGGACTATATGCCACCAAATTTCATAACCTAAAAGAAATGGACAAGTTCTAAGAAACATATAGTCTTTCTAGGCTGAATCATGAAGAAATGGAAAAATCTAAATAGACAGATCAACAGTAAGGAAATTGAGTCAGTCATCCGAAACCTTCCTAAAAGCAAAAGTCCGGGAGCAGATGGCTTCACTAGTTAATTCTATCAAACATTCAAATAGGATCTAATATCTGTCCTACTCAAACTCTTCCAAAAAAATTGAAGAAGAGACACTACTCCCTAACTCATTTTATGAGGCCAACATTACACTGATACCAAAACCTGGTAAGGATAACACAAAAAAAGGAAATTATAGACCAATATCTCTGATGGATACAGATCTCAATACCCTAACAAAATTCTAGCAAACTGAAGACAACACATTAAAAAGATTATGCATCACGACCAAGCTAGGTTCATCCCTTGGGCACAGGATGATTCAACATATGCAAATCAATCAATATCATACACCACAAAGAAAATAAAGGACAAGAGTCATACAATTATATAAATAGGTGCAGAAAAAGCATTTGATAAGATACAACATCCATTTATGATTAAAACACTTAATAAAATAGGTATAGAAGGAAAATACCTTAACATAATAAAGGCCATCTATGACAAGCCCTCAGCTAATCTCATAATTAATGGTGAAAAACTGAAGCCCTTTACTCTACGTTCAGGAACAAGACAAGGTTGTCCCCTATCACCTCTGCTTTTCAACACAGTGTTGGAAGTCCTTGCCAGAGCAATCAGGCAAGAGAAAGAAATAAAAAGCATCCAAATTGGGAATGATGAAGTTAGTCTTTCACTGTTTGCAGATGATATGACATAGAAAACCCTAAAATCTCCATCAAAAAGCTATTAGAAACTAAACAAATATAGTCAAGTTGTCGGCAACAAAATCAATGTATAAAAACTCACTGCATTCCTATATATTAACAATTAAATCTCAGCAAAAGAGGAAAAATACACAACAATTCCTTTGCAATTGCAGCAATAAGAATAAAATACCTAGGAATAAAAACCAAGTGTGTGAAAGACCTATACATTGAAAACTTTAAGACATTTTTAAAAGAAATTGAAATAGACATATCGAAATGGAAAGACATTCCATGTTCTTGCATTGGAAGAATTAACATACTTAAAAATGGCTATATTACCCAAAGCAATATATAGATTTAATGAAATCCTCATCAAAATCCAAATGGCAATTTTTATAGAAATAAAGCAAAAAAATCATCCGATTTATATAGAACCACAAAAGACACCGAATAACAAAAGCAATCTTAAGAAAAAAGAATAATGCTAGAGGTATCATTCTCCCTGACTTCAGTTTGTACTACAAAGCACAATAACCAAAACAGTAGGGTATTGGCAGGAAAACAGACACAGATACCAATGGAATATAATTGAAAAACCATAAATAAACACATAAATATGGACAGATCATTTTTGACAGAAGAGCCAAAACATACAATGGAGAAAAGACAGCCTTTTCCATAAATGTTCCTGGAAATATAGGAAAGCTACATGCAATGGAATGAAATTAGACTGCTATCTGTCATGATATACCAAAATTAACTCAAAATGGATGAAACACCTAAACATAAGACCTGAAGCAGTAAATTGCATAAAAGAAAACATAGGTACTAAACTCTTACACCTTGGCTTCAAAGAGGATTTTATGAATTTGACCTCAAAGGTAAGTGAAGTAAAAGCTAAAATAACTGAATGGGATTATATCAAATTAAAAAGAAACAATTCTGCACAGCAAAAGATACCATCGACAAAATAAAGAGGCAACAAAAAAATGGAGGAAAATTTTTGCAAACAAAGCCTCCAATAAGGGTCAATATCCAAAATATGTAAGGAACTTATATATAATAAATAACAAAAAAACAATCCAGTTAAAAAATGGGCAGAGGACCTGAATAGACATTTCTCCAAAGAGGACATACAGATGGCCAATAGACATATGAAAAACTGTTCAACATCACTAATCATCAGATAAATGCGAATAAAAACTACAATGAGATATCACCTCACACATTTTAGAATGTCTATCATCAGCAAGACAAAAATAGCAAGTGTTGGAGAGGCTGTGGAGAAAAAAGGACCCATATACACTGTTGGTGGGAATGCAGACTGGTGCAGCAGCTATAGATGCAATGTGGAGGTTCCTCAAAAAATTAAGAGTAGAATTAACATATGACCCACAAATCCCTCCCCTGGTACCTACCCAAAAAATCTGAAAACATTATCTGTAAAGATGTATGTGCTCCCATGTTCATTGCTGCTTCATATACAGTGACCAAGACGTGGAAACAATCGAACTGTCTTTCGATAGATGATTGAATAAAGAAGATGTGGTATGTATACACAATGGAATACTATTTTGTCATAAGGAAATCTGAAATAGTACCCTCTGCAACAACATGGATGGATCTTGAGATTATTATGCTAAGGGAAATAAGCCAGACAGAAAAAGAAGAGAACCATATGATTTCTCTGATGTGCGGTATATAAAATTGAAAACAACAAAGGAACAAGACAAAGAAACCAAAACTCCTTAACAGAGAAAATAGTTTAGTGGCTACCAGAGTTTAAGGGGGAAGAGGGGTGGTAGATAAGGGTAAATGGGTCAAATATATGGAAGGAGAACTGACTGGTGAACACCCAATGTGATATATAGATGATGTATTACAAAATTGTACACCTGCAACCTATGTAACTTTACTAACCATTGTCACCCCAATAAACTTTAATTAAAAAAACATTACAGTATCTTGCAAGTGAAAAATTGTATAGTTTATCTAAGCAATCTTTCCACTAACTGAATATTTTAACTCTTTTACATTTCTTTGCATAGTTTATGGCTGCACTATGATAACACACATATTTTCCAGCATAGTAATTTTGACCACACAATAATAGGTTACTATTAAAGTTGTGATATCTGTCATCACAGCATGTCTCCTATTCCCCTTCTTTGCTTATAACCTCTGTTTTGTTTATTTTTTCCCCTTTGCAGAATAACACCTCTCTCACTTTCTTATGGTCCAGAGGACTTTATTTTTATCTTTAATTTTTTTTCAGTTACAGATGACATATAATATTGTATTAATTTCAGGTGTACAACATGGTGATTAGATATTTTATAACTTACAAAGTGATCACCATGATAAATTTAGTGCCCTCTGAAACCGTGTATAGTTATCACAATATTATTGACTATATTCTCTATGCTGTAGTTTAAATCCCCATTATGATTCTGTAACTACTAATTTGAATCTCTTAATCTCTTCCTCCCTTCACCCACCCCCCAAAAAAAAGTCTTCCATATCTATGAGTTTGTTTCTCTTTTGTTTGTTCATTTATTTTGTTTTCTTTAGATTCCACATACAAGTGAGGTCATAGGACATTTGTCTTTCTCTGTCTGACTTATTTTACTCAACGTAATACCCTCTAGGTTCATTCATTTTGTTGCAGATGGCAAGATTTCATTCTCTTTTATGACTGAGTAATGTTCCGAATTATATAGGCACAACTTCTTCTTTATTCATCCATCAATTGATGGACACAGGTAGCTTCCATGTCTTTGCTGTTGTAAATAATGCTGCAATGAACATACAGATACATATGTCTTTTCAAATTAGTGTTTTGGATTTCCTTGAATAACTACCCATAAGTAAAATTACAGGGTTCTTCTTTGTCTCTTGTTATAACTTTTGTTTTATAGTCTATTTTGTCTGGTGTAAGTATTGCTACAAAGCTTTTTTGTTTCTATTTTCATAAAATATCTTTTTCCCATCCCTTTACTTTCAGTGTGTGTGTGTGTCATTTGATCTGAAGTGAGTCTCCTGTCGGCAGCATATGTAAAGGTCTTTTTTTCTAACCCATTCAGCCACCCTATCTTTTCATTGGAGCATTATTATTAATCCATTTATACTTACATTAGTTGTTGATAGATATGTAGTTATAGCCTTTTCATTATTCATATTTTTATTTTTCTTTTCTTCTTCTTAAAGAACTCCCTTTAACATTTCTTGTAATACTAATTTGGTGGTGATGAACTCCTTTAACTTTTTCTTGTCTGAAAGCTCCAGTGGACTTCCATTCAAATGACAGTATCTTCCCAAAGGCACAGGAGGTAGAGAATATCACCCAAGGCTGACCATTCCATTATTGTCAGATGATTCTACTAGAGCCAAAAAGAATATTTCCTAAGAATTGTCACTTGAGCTAACAGATCCAGGGGAATTGTCATGCAGGGTGTCATGTGGGGTCTCAGCTCCTGCTCCCCACATAAGAACGCAGAATATGGTGAGACCAAAAAGGAACACCCACAGAGTCATAGATAGGCGAGTCATACCACTATAGTCTCACTAGCAGCTGGGTTGGAGACATAGGAAGTAGGAGCCACACTATCCAAGTAGCTGCAGCTGATGGCCATCCAATCACAGTTGATGGTCATTTACTACCTGAGCCAGCACCTTTCCACTTGAAGGCGAGAGCCTGGAAACTGCACTCCTGTCTCTGTACCCACGGGGATGTTCTGAAAGCCAACTTTACTGCCATATGGAAAGAGCCTGCCTGAAAAATGTAGAGATCAGCAGAACAGTGAGAGAGAATCCTAATGTAATCTCTGATTTACAGAATGCAGCTATACCTGAAGTTGGCTTCATTCCTATGTGGGACAAAAATTATTGTTTAGTTCAAATACACTGTAGATATTTTTTTCTGAAAAACAAACATTGAAATATACAGTTTTTGTGCAAAGAAAAAAAAAAACCCATTACAACATGCAACTCTAAACAATCCCGTGGAGCTAAGGGAGATATAAATCTTAGGCCAAATCATAATCACATTGAGTAGAATGTGGTTCAGGGAGTTGGTGGAAGAATATATCAGTTTGAACAGAGCTAAATATCTAAATGATGGAATCAGCTCTCAGGTTAAAGAAAATAAAAGGACATATAGAAGTATGCTCAGTAGGTCTTATACACTACATGCCTGATTTTCTATAAATATGAAGTAAGGAAATTCCTACTCATATCCCATATTATGATAGTCACTGTAGAAGGAAGAATACAATGGATGGAAAATATGGTCCTCACATAAAAGTCTTACCAATCTTGTTTGATAAAATTTATATGTGTGTATTTCTTGCCGCCTGACTAAAACCTAAAAGTAATCAAAGTAGCCTGCACCTCTGTTGAGTGTCAAACTAGGACTTTTTAGAAAATAAATTATATATAGGACACATAGGATCAATACATTCCCCCTATTTTCACTCCAGCTGATGCTAGGATACATTTTCTTGATGGCATTTAATATGTACAGTAGCATGGGGTAAAAGGAATTGCACTGAACTCAGAGCCCAGAGTCTTTAGTAGTCTAGGTATTAACCCCAAGTTGTCATGTGACCTTAGGCTACTTATTTACCTCTCTGAAATCCAGTTTATTCATTTACACAAATGGTTTAAATTCTATAGGCTCTAACACTAAGAGTGAGAAATTCATCATTCAAATTATAACAGCTCAGAATAAGAAATTAGAATTGTTCCCAGAAACTGCTTTTTCTTCAACACTCAGATTATGTCACCATGCTGGTTAATCCCCTGAGCACTCTAGTCAGAGATATAACACGTCTAAGAGTTCAAGATTTGTAAAAAAAAAATGGAGAAATATATAAAAGGCAAACATTAACAGTAAGCTGGTATAACTATATTAATGACATTATTAAATATAGGGTTTCCAGGGAGGAATTCCTGCCCGTTCTCAGGAATTTTTTTCACTTTCCTGTCCCCGAATCCGGAGATATAAACTGTTTTCTGTTCTCCATGATGAATCATTTCCACAAAGTGATGGCCAATACTACCAACCAGCTGGGTTAAAGGAGTCAATTTTCCCAATTTCCCAATCAACTTTTCTCAGGATTCGGGAATGGAAAAGCGAAAAAAATTCTGAGAACGGGCAGTAATTCCTTCCTGGAAACCCTAATTAAATATATTAATATAATTTAACAAATTGCCATAAATTTCACATCTTGTACCCACCATCAAGATCAGGAAGAGAGTACTACTGGTATGACCAGCATCCTCCTAAAACCACAATGTTCTCCTTCCCCCTTTGAGATATGACAATGACTTTATGGCAGTTACGTTCTTCCTATACTTTACATATTTGCCACCATTGTTTTTCAATTTTATATAAAACAGAATCATAGTACATACTACTTTGTGATTTGCTTTTCTGAGGTAACATTAAATTTGAAAGATGTTGTGACCAGCTGCAATTTACTTTTATTACTATCTAATATTTTATGTATGCCAGTTATTGATTTGTTGTCTCTGTTACCCTTGCTTACCCTACGTTTGTGATACTGGAGCTGGAACTTACACATATTTCTGCTTTGCCAGCTAGCATGATTTATGAGTAGCTTTGTGAGTAGAGAGCACTGGAGAGGCAATGCAGGAAGAGGGGCTTCCTGATTCCAGCATATATAGGGATAATAGTCCCTATATTATGTCAATGTTTTCTCCTTGTTCCTGTGGCATATAGCTGCCAGCAGCATCAAGGATACCTGGTGTTTTAGAGGCACCTCAGTGGATGGCTGTTCAGGGAGTTTCACTACACCCTAGCAGGCATTTCCCTAATGAGTTTTACTGGCACCCCAGTGGGTAGTTTCTGTTTGCCAGCCTTGGCCTTTGGCACTTCTGCAAATTCCCCTAACAAGCAGTGGGCCACACCCACACCCTCTCCATGAAGTCTGAACCTCATCCTTATAGGTGGCTTTCTTTTAAGTTTTTTCCTTCTTTCAGCTCTAGGCTGACACTGTACCTGGTCTTTATATATTATATAAAGTTCTCTCTATCTCTCTTAGTAGTTCATTGCCTGCTACTAGTTAATCTTTTATATTGAATTTTCAAATTTGTGGTATGGTTTCTGTCCCCTTGACTGGACCCTGAGTGACATATTTTATACATGCCAAAATTTTTAATTTATTGATTTTTGTATTGATTTTTTCAAAGAACCAACTCTTTGTTTTAGTTTTGTTGATACTCACTATTTTATGTTTCTGAACTATATCATTAATTTCTGATTAATTGCACTCTTTCTTCTACTTTTCTTAGCTTCTTTTATCATTTGTTTTCCAATTTCTGAGATGAATGCTTATTTGTTTTAAACTTTATTATTTTCAATATAAATATTTAAGGCTTTAACCTGTTTTGTAAGTACTACTACAGTTCCAGGATAAATGTTTCTATATGAAATATTTTTTTTATCATTCAGTACAAATACATTATTTCTATTTTCATTTCTTTTTAACTCATGGAAAATTTAATTTCCAAATGTTTGGGAATTGCATAATTCTAATTTCAATATTTACTTTTAGCTTTAATTTGCCTTTTTATCAGATAATAGTCCCTATATTATGTCAATTTTTTTTAAATTGTTGAGGCTTTTAAGGCTCGGCAAATGGAAAATTTTGTTTTATACATCTTGAGGCTATATTATTAGATGCCTACAAATTTCAACTTAGTATGTTTTCCTGATGAAATTACTCCTCTCATCAATATAAAATGATTCTTTTTATCTTTTTTAATGTTTTTTTCATTTAAATTCTAATTTGACTATTATTAGTATAGCTGCAAAAACTTTCTTCTGGTATTTGTCTAGTATTTTTCCCAGTAGAAAGAACTGGAACCACGAATCCAAGAAGCCAATAGAACACCTAATTAGCTCAATCCAAACAGGCCTTCTCCAAGGCACATTGTATTGAAGCTGTCAAAAACTAAAAACAAAGAAAGAATCCTCAAGGCAGCCAGAGAAAAGAAGACGGTAACCTTCAAAGGAAAGCCCATTTGAATACCATCAAATTTTTCAGCAGAAACTCTACAAGCCAGGAAGGAATGGAACAAAATATTCAAACTATTAAAAAAGAAAAATTAGGAGCCAAGAATAATATATCCAACAAAGGTATCCTTTAGATATGAAGGGGAAATAAAGACCTTTCCTGGCATACATCGCTGAGGGAATTTTTCTAATGCACAACTTGCCCAGCAAGAATTGATGAAAGCAGCTATTTGACCTACAACAAAAACAAAAAGAATACAAAACCATGAGTAGTCTTACAAACAGACATATGCAAAAAATGGTAACCCCTATACTAAATAAGACAATATATACATTTATACATAACATACAGGGTAAAGAAGGAAAGAAAAAAAATCACTTAAATAAAGAGGAAAAACACAACTTGCTACTGTATTGCAGAAATCAACTCACAGCACAAATAGAAATAATTTGTGACAACAAAAACATAAAAGGAGACTGAGTATAGATCTGAACTGACATAAGAGAATGGAGAAAGTAAACATAGTGAAGAAAATTAAATACTCTAAATATGACACTTTCTTTTTGACAAACTTAATGGTAACTACTCAAAAAAAATCAAGAACTGAAATATATAACATAAAAAAAGAATGGAGGCAACATATTCCACACTGAAAGAATAGAAAGCAACAAAAAAGCAAAGAAACAAGGGACACCATCCAACTGGAAAACCAGAGATAGAATGATAGGAAATCCTCATATATCAATAATCAACCTTAATGTAAATAGACTGAACTCACCAATAAAAAGGCACAGAGTAGTCTCTGATTGGATAAAAAACTAAACCAAACCATGTGCTGCCTACAAGAGACACATCTCAGCTATAAGGAAAAATATAGACTGAAAGTGAAAGAGTGGTAATTGACACTCCAAGCAAATGGTATTCAGAATAAAGCAAGTGTACCATACTGATATCAGATGAACAGATTTCAAGATAAAAAAGTTAACAAGAGACAAAGATGGACATTTTGTAATGATAAAGGAGTCTTCACAACAAGAAGACATCACAGTCATCAATATGTATGGCCCCAATCAGGGAGCACTGAAATACACTGCAACTCCTAACACAACTTTAGGGAGAAATTGACCAAAACACAATTACAGTATTATAGTAGGAGACCTAACCACATCATTGACAGCTATGGATAGATCATCTAAATAGAAAATAAATAATGAAATACCTGCTGTAAACAACACATTAAATGAAATGGACATAATTGACATATATAGAGCACTTCATCCTAAAACATCAGACTATACATTCTTTTCGAGTGTACATGGAACATTCTCAAGGATAGACCATATATTGGGACATAAAATCAGCCTCAGCAAATTTAAGAAGATTGAAATCATACCAAGCATATTCTCTGGTCACAAGGCTTTGAAATTGGATATCAACTGCAAAAAGAAAGAAAGGAAAAAACACAAATCTGTGGAGAATAAGCAACATGCTTTTAAAGAAGGACTGGGTCAAAGAAGAAATAAGAGGAAAGAACAAAAGATACATAGAAACAAGTGGCAATGAAAATACATCCTACCAAAATTTTTGGGATGCAGCAAAAGCAGTGTTAAGAGGGAAATTTATATCTCAAGAAACAAGAAAAATCCCAGATAAACAACCCCTTGTTACACGTTAAAGAACTACAAAAAGAAGAACAAATGAAACCAAAGTCAGCAAAAGGAAGGAAATAATAAAAATCAAAGCAGAACTAAACAAAATACAGAACAAAAAGACACAGAAAAAATTGATGCAAGAAAGAGCGTGATCTTTGAAAAGAATAATAAAATTGACAATCCCTTGGCTAGAGTCACTAAGATAAAAAGAGAAAAGATAAAAATAAACAAAATCAGATATGAAAGAGGGGAAGTTATCACGGATACCACTGAAATACAAAGGATCATCCAAGAATACCATGCAGGATTATATGCCACCAAATTCAATTACCTAGAAGAAATGGATATGTTCTTAAAAACATATAACTTTTTTAGGCTGAATCACAAAAAAAAAACTGGGAAATCTAAATAGACTGATCAACAGTAAAGAAATTGAATCAGTCATTCAAATTCTTCCCACATGCACCGGGATCAGATGTCTTCACTACTGAATTCTACCAAACCTTCAAAGAGGATCTAATACCTGTCCTACTCAAATTCTTCCAAAAAAACTGAAGAAGAAACAAACTGCCTAACTCATTTTCTAAGTCCTCATTACCCTGATATCAAAATATGGTAAAGATAACACAAAAAAAGAAAATTACAGACCAATATTTCTAATGGATAGAGATGCAAAAATCCTAAACAAAATTCTAGCAATCGAATGCAGCAATGCATTAAAATTATTATACGTCAGTCACAAGTGGGGTTCATCCCAGGGACACAAGGATGCATATGCAAATCAGTCAATGTAAGACAAAAATCATACAATTATATCAATAGATGCAGAAAAAGCATTTGACAAGATAAAACATCCTTTTATCATTAAAACACTTAATAAAATAGGTATACAAAGAAAATGTCTTAACATAATAAGGGCCATATATGACAAACCCTCAGCGACTATCATAATTAATGGTGAAAAACTGAAGCCCTTTATGTTCAGGAACATGACAGGGCTGTCCCCTATCACCTCTGCTTTTCAACATAGTGTTGGAAGTCCTAGTCAGAAAAATCAGTCAAGAGAAAGAAATAAAAGGCATCCAAAATGGGAATGAAGAAGTTAAATTGTCAGTTTTTGCAGATGACGTGATGCCATATATAGAAAACCCTAAAGATTCCACCAAAAAGCTATTACAACAATAAATACAGTAAAGTTGTTGGCTATAATATCAATGTACAAAAGTCCATTGCATTTATATATACTAACGAAATCTCAGAAACAGAAATTTTTAAAAAGTTCCATTTGAATTGCAACTAAAAGAATAAGATACCTATAAATAAATTTAACCAAACATGTGAAAGACCTATATACTTAAACCTATAAGACATTTTTAAAATAAATTTAAGAAGACACAAAGAAATGGAAAGTTATTCTGTGTTCATGGATTGGAAGACTCAACATAGTTAAAATGGCCATGTTACTCAAAGCCAAATACAGATTTAATGCAATCCTCATCAAAATTCCAATAGCATTTTTTAAAGAAATAGAACAAAAAATCATCAGATTTGTATGGAACCACAAAAGACTCTGAATAGCCAAAGCAATCCTGAGAAAAAATGCAGTGCTGGAGGTATCACACTCCCTGACTTCAGCTTGCACTACAAAGGAATAATAATCAAAGCAGACACACAGACCAATGGAATAGAACTGAAAACCCAGAAATAAACCCACATAAATATGGACAGATCATTTTTGACAAAGAAGCCAAAAACATGCAATGAAGAAAAGACAGCCTCTTCAATAAATGGTGCGGGGGAATTGGAAAGCCACGTACAAAATAATGAATCTAGACTACTATCTGGCACCATGTCCAAAGTGAACTCAAAATGGATGAAAGATCTAAACACAAGACCTGAAACAATAAAATGCATGGAAGAAAACATAGACACTAAACTAATGGTCATTGGGTTCAAAGAGCATTTTATGAATTTGACCCCACAGCCAAGGGAAATAAAAGCTAAAATAAATGAATGGGACTATATCAAACTAAAAAGCTTCTGCGCAAGAAAAACCTTCAAGAAAATAAAGAGACAACCCTCTGAATGGGAGAAGATTTTTGCAAACAACACCTCTGATAAAGTTTTACTATCCAAAATACATAAGGAACTCATACAATTCAACAACAGCAACAACAAAACAACCAATTGAAAAATGGTCAGAGAAGCTGAATAGATATTTCTCTGAAGAACATATATAAATAGACAATAGACATATGAAAAATGTTCAACATCACTAATCATTAGAGACATGCAAATAAAAACCAGAATGAGATATCACCTCACACCAGCTAGAAAGGCTATCATCAACAAGATAAATAATAGCAAGTGTTGGAGAGGCTGTGGAGAAAAAGAAACACTTATACACTGTTGGTGGAAATGTAGACTGGTGCAGCCGCTATGGAGGGCAGTGTGGAGGTTCCTCAAAAAATTACGAATAGAATTGCCATATGACCCAGCAATCCCTCTCCTGGTTATCTACCCAAAGGATCTGAAAACATTTATACATAAGGACAAGTGTGTTCCAGTGCGCATTGTAGCTTTATTTACGGTGGCCAAGACATGGAAACAACCAAAGTGTCCCTCGATAGATGAATAGATGAAGACGGTGTGGTATATACACAAGGGAATACCATTTGGCGGTAAGAAAAGATGACATAAGACCAACCTTGCTTTTAGGAATGAATCCCACTTCATCATTGTGCATGACCTTGTAAATGTATTACTGAAATCAGTTTGCTAATATTTTGTTAAGGATATTTGCATCTATGTTCATTAGGGATATCAGCCAATATTTTCCTTTTTTTTGTAATGTGTTTTTGGTTTTGGAATTAGAGTAATGGTGGCTTTGTAAAATAAGCTTGGGAGCCTTCCTTTCTTTTGGATTTTTTGGAATAGTTTGAGGAGAATGAGTGTTAATTTTTTTTCTTAATTTTCGGTAAAATTCACCTTTGAAACTATCTGGTGCAGGACATTTGTTTGTTGGGAGCTTGTTGATTACCAATTCAATTTTGTTGGTAGTACTTGATTGGTTCAGATTTTCTGTTTCTTCTTGATTCAGCCTTGGAAGACTGTATACTTCTAGGAATTCATCTATTTCTTCCAGATTGTCCAATTTTTTGGCATATAGTTGTTTGTAGTATTTTCTTAAATTTTTTTGTGTTTCTGTGGTGTCTATTGTCACATCCTTTTCCTTTTTTTTAGTGAAGTTTATTGGGGTAACAATGGTTTGTAAAGTTACATATGTTTCAAATGTACAATTCTGTAATACATCTTCTATATATCACATTATGTGTTCACCATCCAGAGTCAGTCCTCCTTCCATCACTCAATATTTGATCCCATTTACCCTATCTACCACTGCTTCTCTCCTTACACTCTGGTAATCACTAAACTATTGCTTATGTCTATGAGTTTTTGTTTCTTTATTTGTTTGTCTTGTTCTATTCTTTGTTGCTTTCAGTTTTATATGACACACATCAGTGAAATCATATGGTTCTTGACGTTTTCTGTCTGATTTATTTCACTTAGCAGCTTTATTTACTGTGGTCAAAACATGGAAACAATCAAAGTGTCCTTTGATAGATAATTGGATAAAGAATATGTGGTGTGTATATACATAATGTAATACTATTCTGCCATAAGAAACGAAATTGTGTCATTCGTGACGACATGGATGGATCTTGAGATTATTATGCTAAGTGAAATAAGTCACATCCATTTATATTTCTGATTTTATTTCCGTCCTCGTTTTTCCTTAATGAGTCTGTTTAATGGTTTTTCAATTTTGTTTATCTTTTTAAAAAGTCAGCTTATGTTTTCATTAATCATTTGTATTGTTTATTTAGTCTCTATTTCTTCTCTGAACTTTAGTATTTCTTTCTTTGTACTCACCCTGGTCTTTGTTTGCTGTTATTTTTACATTCCCTTAGGTGTAAAGTTAGACTGTTTATTTGAGTTTTTCTTCTTTTTTAGCTATGACTGCATGGTTATGAATTCCCCCTCTAGAACTGCTTTCACTGTGTCCCATAGATTTGGGGTCATTATGTTTTCATTTTCATTTAAAAATTTTTTTTTATTTCTCCCTTCATTTCATTGTTCAATCATTCATTATTTAGTAGCATGTTATTTAGCCTCAATGTGTTTGTATGTTTTTCAGCTTTTTCTTGTAATTGATTTCTAGTTTCATTCCATCATGGTCAGAGAAGACACTTGATATGATTTCAATCTTCTTAAATTTATTGAGACTTGTTTTGTGGCTTAACATGTGGTCTGTTTTGGAAAATGTTCCATGCGTACTTGAAAAGAATGTTTATCCTTCTGCTTTGGGGTGAAATGCTCTAAAAATATCAATTAAATCCATCTGGTCTAGAGTGTCATTTAAGGTCATTGTTTCCATATTGATTTTCTCTTTTGAAGATCTGTCTATTGGTGTCAGTGTGGAGTTAAAATCCCTTAGTATGATTGTGTTACTGTTGATCTCTGCCTTTATGTTGATCAATATTTGCTTTATATATTTATGTGCTCCTGTGTTGGATGCATATTTAGTAGGGTGATATTGTTTTGTGGGATTGATACTTTTATTACTATTATGTCTTTTAGTATAGTCTTCATTTTGAAGACTGTTTTGTCCAATATATGAGTAAGTACTGCTATCCCAGCTCTTTTCTCATTTCCATTTGCATGAAATATCTTTTTTCTATTTCTTTATTTTCAGTCTGTGTATGTCTTTTAATCTGATTCGAGTCTCTTGTAGACAGCATATGCATGGGTCTTGTTTTTTAATCCATCCAGCTAGTCTATGTCTTTTGATTGAATCACTTAACCCATTTACATTTATTGATAGTGATTATTGATAGGCACAGAGTTATTGTTATTTTATTATTCATATTTTTAATCTCTGCTAGCTTGTTTATTTTTTGCTTCTACAAAGTCCTTTTAACATTTCTTGTAATAGTGTCTTGTGATGAATTCTTTATCTTTTTCTTGTCTGAGAAGCTATCTCTCCCTCAATTTTAAATAATAGCCTTGCTGGATACCGTAGTCTTGGTTGTAGGTCCTTGTTTTTCATTACTTTGAATAATTCTTGCCACTCCTGTCTGGCCTGCAGTCTCTGTAGAGAAATCAGCTGACAATCTTGTGAGAGCTCCCTTGTAAGCAGTTGTCTTACTCTTGCTGTTTTTAGGATTCTCTCTTTGTCTTTAACCTTTGCCATTTTAATTTTGATTTGTATTGGTGTGGTCCTGTTTGGATTCATCTTCTTTGGGTCTGCAACTCCAAGACTTGTATATCTGTTTCCTTTGCCAGGTTAGGGAAATTTTCAGTCATTATTTCTTTATATAGGTTCTTAATCCATTGCTTCCTCTCTTTTCTTTCTGGTAATCCCATGATGCAAATGTTGTTATGCTTGATGTTGTCCTAAAGGTCCATTAAACTACCTTCATTTTTTTTGTTATTGGTTGCTCTGATTGGTTGTTTTCTGCTCCCTTGTTTTCTAAATCACTGATTCGATCCTTTACTCATCTAATCTGCTGTTGATTTCCTCTAGTGTACTCTTAATTTCAGTTATTGTATTCTTTATTACTGACTGGTTCTTTTTTATGGTTTCTACATCCTTTTTTATGCTTACTGTATCTTTGTTTAAATTCTTACTAAGTTGCTTAAGCATTCTTATAACTGGTCTTGTATACTCTGTTACTGGCAGGTTGGTTGCTTCTATTTCATTTAATTCTATTTCAGAAGGTTTCTTCTGTTCTTTTATTTGGAACATGTTTTATTGTTTTCTTATTTTGGCTGCCTCTCTGTGCTTGCTTCTATGTACTAAGTAGATCTGCTATGTCTCTCAGTCTTTGCTGGGTAGTCTTATGTAGTATGTGTGGTCCATTGGCGCATTATTTTAGGAATGTCCTTTCAGTGTTTTGTGTGTGTTCTTCCGTTGTACTTGAGCCTAGATTGCTTTTGGCACATCAGTGGGTGATATTGAATCTTTTGCTTTCTGACTGTGAGAATAGGTTATAACCACAATGTATGAGCTGGTTGGTGAGGGCTGACACCTCAGGAAGATTTGCTCTCATAGGCTCTTCTGCCTGTTGAGACCACCCTTTGGGTGTCCTGCTTGTGTGGCTAACCAGGTAGTGCTCTGGTGTAATCTAAGCTGGCCTTTGGGTGTATAGTTTCTGGTGTCTCTTAGAGGGGCTCCTGAGCAGGCCAATTTTAACCTGAACTGTGACTGGCCTGTGGCTACATGGTAGATCCACAAAGCTATATGTTGTTGGCTGCTTCCTGTGCTGGATGTGGAGGCATGTGCATGTTGTCTTGTTGTGAACCTATGCTGGCTTCCACCTGCATTGGGCCTGAGGCAGCTTAGCAAAATGTCCTGGGTCCCCTAAGCCTATTTCCAGATGCCAGTGGCCCATAAGGCTCAGGCATTGAGAGACCCTTTTTGGTGCATGAGACGGGTTGGTTGACCTGTGTTGAGAGAGCCCTTGGTGATGCAGCACTAGCTTGGTGTGGGTTCCATACTGGGTTCCCAGTATGTCATGAGACATGGCCAGTGCTTTTTACAAAGTGGATGCAGATTCATTATTTGTAACAGTGCCCTGCCTATGACCAATTTGCAAAGCACCCCAAGGTCACTGCAGACAGCTAGCACTCCTCTCAAAGTAGTGCTTGGCCTATGACCACTTTGTGAAATGCCCTTAGAACATTGCAGCCAGTCACCACTTGCCTCAGGCTTGTAAATCACAAAGTGGTGCCTAAGAGATGCTGTTGTGCACATTTTGCATCACTACCCACCATCAAAAGCTCCACAGGCTGCCTCAGGTCATCTGCTCTTCTAAAAGTCTTCCACAGATTCAGATGCAGGATAGCCCACCAGGCCGAAAGATTACCCCTGGCAATGCAGCTCTAGGTGTGCAGGGTGAGCTTCCAAAGAACTATGGGGTGTGGGTGGTTTTTATAAAGTTAACACAGTTTCAGTTCTTGCACCACTGTCGGACCCCTGACCACTTTGCAAAAATGCCCTGAGAATACTATGGTCAGCCATTGCTTGCCTTTGGCCCACTGGTCCAGCAAGTCACCCAAGAGAGGTTGCGATGAGGCTTTGGATCACTCTCCAACACCAAATATTTCCCAGGCTGCCATGGGGTTTCCACTGCTGTAAAAGTCTTCTTCAGCTTGTCGGGCAGGGCCAGGTGCTCAGTAGTTAAGAATGTTCCAGGTGATGCAGTACTAGCTGTGTGCTGCAAGGACCCAGGGTGTCACTTACATGGTACACATGCATGGATTTTACCAGACCAATGCAGTCTCAGATTTGGCCCTTTGGGGGAGGGTTCAACATAGAAAAGATGGCACTCTTTTGTAGGCTAGACTTGAGTCAAGCTCCACAAAGTGGTAAAGGTGGCTGTACCTCTAACCCTCACCCTAAGCCTCACAACTTAGTCTTTCCCAGTATGTCTCTGGCACCTCTCAGGTTGTCACCCCCACACCAGAGACCAGAGGAGTGTTTGCAAGCAAGCCAGTCTGTGTGTAAGCTCTCAAAAAGGGCACCTGAGTTTCCAGCCACTTTCTGTCTCACCAAGATGAGGAAACAGAGTCCTCACTGATTTTCACTACCAGATGATGTGGGAACTCCCCCTCCCAACACAGGACCCCTGGGATGGGGAGCCTGGCATGGGTCTCAGACCCCTCATTCCTCCAGGAGACCTCAACACTGAAGTGTCCCTCCCAGTGTTCAGCCACTGCTTGTGGGTTTTGGGGCCAGCCCATCTTGCGTCTCTGCCCCTCCTACCAGTCTCAACATGGACTCTTCTTTATATCTTTTATTATAGAGGTTCTGTTTAGCTAGTCTTCAGATGATTCCGGAGTTTGATTGTTCTATAATTTATTTGCAATTTTTGTGTGATTCTGAAGGCAGCAGGCGTAGAATTTACCTAATCCACGATCTTGAACCTTCTCCTCTCTTTGTAAACTTTTAACATTGTTCAGTATACTGTCCTTTAGTAATTGTTCTTTTGGTAGCCTTTGTTCTTTGCAGTCTTTGGAGTTTCAACTTATATATTTGCATATGGGTATTAAGACAAAGACTCGACGTCATCAAAATGGCGGCGTGAGGTGAGTCTCTGTAAAGCTCCCATGGAATTTACAACTAATTGGACAACAATAACTCCACGAAGGACTCCCTGCACAGCAGACAGGCAAGACAAAGAGGCCCACTACTGAATACATCTCCAGGTGAGCGAATTGCGCGAGCAGAGGAGGAGGGAAGGGATACGTGCCGGGACGGAGCCGCGCGGGCGCAGGACACAGACCTAGCTCAGTGCTCCGAGCTCACTGCATCACGGAACTACCGCAGCTGCGGGAGAGGAAAGAACTCGGACTGCTAGGGCTCCGCTTATGGCCCACAGGGCTGAGGGGGCAGCATATAACAAGGCTGAACCCAACGCTCACGGCAGAGACCATGGAGCAAAGACTGAGGAAAGAAGGCTCAAAACTGTGGTTTAAGTCCTCACTGCTGAGCAGAGATTGGAAGCCTTAGGCACTGAGACTAGCCACCCCCTCCTTACCCTCCCAGAGCTCACCCAACCCCCAACTACCCGGTTCTAGAAGCGATAAAGTAGCAGTGTCAGATCAAAAGGACAGGATATTTGCTGGTATGAGAACTGTGGACCGCAGACACAGATTCGCAGCCCAGCTGGTTCCGGCAGAGGGGAGGGAGCTGTGGAAGCGAGACCAGCTGTGGTGGTAGTTGCCGCCATTGCTCTGGGCCACCTCTCACGACTCACCCCGCCCCTGACCCCACCTATCTGGGCGGATCCCACTGGAGTAAACAGAATTGCTGAAACATACAGGCTCTGAATCGAGTGCAGAAAGAGCTTTGGATCTTCAAATGCTCTCCGCATCCCCACAGGGACGTGGCGCCCTATGACCCAGGTGAACTGTTAACAGAGGAGAGGCCCGTCTCTCCTTGTGTGAGAAGCTGAAAAAGTGCAGAGAAAACATAGCACTACTGTGTCAGAGAGAAAAGAAAAGGCTGCAGTTGGAGACAAAATAAAACATTCTACCAACAGTATTGGAAAACAAAAGAAAGACCTCTTCCTATCAACCTGTTGCAAAAGCCACTCCTGTAGATGTCTAGGAAGAGAAATAATAAATCAGTAATTGCCATGAATAACCAAGGCAACAAGACAGCTCAGAAAGAAAGTGAAAAGTCTCCAGAAAAGGAACTTAAAGATATGGAAATATGTGACTCAAATGACAGAGAATTCAAGATTGCAGTTCTGAAAAAACTCAATGAGATGCAAAAAAAAAAACACAGAAAAGCAATTTAATGAACTCAGAAATGCAATCAAAGAACAACATGAGCATTTTACGAAAGAGATTGAAATTTTAAAAAGAACCGAATGGAATTTCTGGAGATTAAGAACTCAATAGAAGAAATTAAGAATGAAATAACCACCTTAGTAGTAGAGTTGATCAGATGGAGGAATCAGTAACATCGAAGATAAAAGCCTGAAAATTACACAGATGGAAGAAGAAAGAGACTTGAGACTTAAAAGAAATGAAAGAACTCTACAAGAACTTTCTGACTCCATCAGAAAGAACAATATAAGAATAATGGGCATACCAGAGGAGAAGAAAGAGAGAAGGGAACAGAGAATATACTCAAAGAAGTTGTTAATGAGAACTTCCCAAATTTGTGGACAGAACTGGATCCTCGAATCCAAGACGCAAATAGAACACCTAATTACCTCAATCCCAACAGGCCTTCTCCAAGGCACATTGTATTGAAGATGTCTAAAATTAACACCAAAAAAAAGAATCCTCGAAGGCAGCCAGGGAAAAGAAGACGGTAACCTACAAAGGAAAGCCCATTAGATTATCATCAGATTTTTCAGCAGAAACGCTACAACCAGGAGGGAGTGAAACCAAATATTCAAACTATTGAAAGAGAGAAATCATGAGCCAAGAATAATATATCCAGGAAAGATATCCTTTAGATATGAAGGAGGAATAAAGACCTTTTCAGACATACAGAAGCTCAGGGAATTTTCTAATACAGGACCTGCATTACAAGAAATACTAAAGGAGGCTATTCGACCACCATCAACAGGGACAATTTGTGGCAACCGAAACATAAAAAGGGGGAGCGTAAAGGCCTGAACCGGAATATAGGAATGGAGAAAGTAAGCGTGCTGAAGAAAATGGAATACTCTGATATTCAAACTTTCTTTTACATAATCTTAAGTGTAACAACTCAAAAAAATTCAGAACTGAAATATATACTGGAATAAAAGAAGTAACAGTGGGGAACATCATAGAATACCACCATACAGAAATAACAGACAACAACAAAAAGTCAAAGAAACAATGGAGTCACAGCCTTACCAGAAAACTAAAGATAGAATGACAGGAAATCCTCACGTATCAATAATCACACTAAATGTAAATGGACTCAACTCACCAATAAAAAGGCACAGAGTAGCAGATTGGATCAAAAAACTAAACCCAACCATATGCTGTCTCCAAGAGACACATCTCAGCTACAAGGACAAGAATAGACTCAAAGTGAAAGGGTGGAAATTGGAACTCCAAGCTAATGGTACCCAGAGAATATCAAGTGTAGCCATGATGATATCAGATGAAACAGACTTCAGGTTGAAAAAGATAACAAGAGACAAAGATGGAGATTTCATAATGGCAAAGGGGATTATACAACAAGAAGACATAACAGTCATCAATATTTATACCCCCAATCAGGGAGCACCAAAATATACCGAGCAACTACAAACAGAACTAAAAGGAGAAATTCACCAAAACACAATTATACTAGGGGCCTTAAATACATCATTGAAAGCTATGGATAGATCATCCAAACAGAAAATAAATAATGAAATAGCAGCCCTAAATGACACATTAGATGAAATGGACATCATTGATATATATATAGAGCACTTCATCCAAAAAAATCAGACTATACATTCTTTTTGAGTGTACATGGAACATTCTCAAGGATAGACCATATATTGGGTTATAAAAGCAACCTCAGCAAATTTAAAAAGATTGAAATCACACCAAGCACGTTCTCTGATCACAATGCTTTGAAATTGGATATCAAAGAAAAGAAAGCAGGAAAAAACACAAATACATGGAGATTAAACAACATACTTTTAAAGAACGACTGGGTCAAAGAAGAAATTAGAGGAGAGAACAAAAGATATATAGAAACAAACGACAATAAAAATACATCCTACCAAAATTTTTGGGATGCCGCGAAAAATGTTTTAAGAGGGAAATTTATATCATTACCGGCGTATCTCAAGAAACAAGAAAAATCCCAAATAAATAACCTCATGTTACACCTCAAAGAACTAGAAAAAGAAGAACAAGTGAAACCCAAGGTCAGCAGAAGAAAGGAAATAGCAAAAATCAGAGCAGATCTCAATGAAATAGAGAACAAAAAGACAATAGAAAAATTAATGTGACAAAGAGCTGGTTCCTTGAAAAAATTAATAAAATCGACAAACCCTTGGCTAGACTCACTAAGAGAAAAAGAAAGAAGACACTAATTAACAAAATCGGAAATGAGAAACAGGAAGTTATCACGGACACCACAGAAATACAAAGGATCATTCAAGAATATTATGAAGGACTATATGCCACCAAATTCAATAACCTAGAAGAAATGGACAAGTTCTTAGAAACATATAGCATTCCTAGGCTGAACCATGAAGAACTGGAAAATCTAAACAGACAAATCACCAGTAAAGAAATTGAATCAGTCATCGAAAACCTTCCCAAAAGCAAAGTCCAGGACCAGATGGCTTCACTAGTGAATTCTACCAAACCTTCAAACAGGATCTAATACCAATCCTGCTCAAATTCTTCCAAAAAATTGAAGAAGAGTCAGTACTCCCTAACTCATTTTATGAGGCCAACATTACCCTGATAACCAAAACATGGTAAGGACAACACAAAAAAAGAAAACTACAGACCAATATCTCTGATGAATATTGATGCAAAAATTCTAAACAAATTTTAGCAAATAGAATACAACAATGCATTAAAAAGATTATTCATCATGACCAAGTGGTGTTCATCCCTGGGGCACAAGGATGATTCAACATCCGCAAATCCATCAATGTGATACATCACATAAACAAAATAAAGGACAAAAATCATATGATTATGTCAATTGATGCAGAAAAAGCATTTGACATGATACAACATTTATTTATGATTAAAACAATAAAATAGGTATAGAAGGAAAATACCTTAACATAATAAAGGCAAGCCCTCAGCTAATCTCATAATTAATGGTGAAAAACTGAAGCCGTTTGCTCTACCTTCAGGAACACGACAGGGCTGTCCCCTATCACCTCTGCTTTTCAACATAGTGTTGGAAGTCCTTGCCAGAGCCATCAGGCAAGAGAAAGAAATAAAAGGCATCCAAATTGGGAATGTAGAAGTTAAAATATCACTCTTTGCAGATGACATGATGCTATATATAGAAAACCCTAAAGACTCCACCAAAAAGCTATTAGAAACAATCAACGAATACAGTAAAGTTGCTGGCTACAAAATAAAGGTACAAAAGTCCATTGCATTCCTATATACTAACAATGAAATCTCAGAAAAAGAAATACGAAAAACACTTCCCTTTGCAATTACAGCAAAAATAATAAAATACCTAGGAATAAACTTAACCAAGGATGTGAAGAATTTATATGCTGAAAACTATAAGACATTTTTGATGAAATTGAAGGTGTCACAAAGAATTTGAAAGACATTCCATGCTCATGGATTGGAAGAATTAACATAGTTAAAATGGCCATATTACCCAAAGCAATATACAATAGACAGATAAAGCAATAGATTTAATCAATCCCCATCAAAATCCCAATGGCATTTTTTAAAGAAATAGAACAAAAGATCATCAGATTTGTTTGGAACCACAAAAGACCCTGAATAGCCAAAGCAATCTTAAGAAAAAAGAACAATGCTGGAGGTATCACACTGCCTGACTTTAGCTTGTACTACAGGGCTACAATAATCAAAACAGCATGGTATTGGCAGAAAAACAGACACATAGACCAATGGAATAGAATTGAGAACGCAGAAATAAAACCACATAAATATGGACAGATAATTTTTGACAAAGAAGCTGAAAACAACAATGAAGGAAAGACAGCCTCTTCAATAAATGGTGCTGGGAGAATTGGATAGCCATGTGCAAAAGAATGAAACTAATCTGTTATCTGTCACCACGTACCAAAATTAATTCAAACTGGATCAAAGACTTAAGCATAAGACCTGACACAATAAACTGCATAGAAGAAAACATAGGTACTAAACTTATGGACCTTGAGTTCAAAGAGCATTTTATGCATTTGACTCCAAAGGCAATGGAAGTAAAAGCTAAAATAAACAAATGGGACTGTATGAAACTTAAAAGTTTCTGCATAGCAAAAGAAACCATTGACAAAATAAGGAGGCAACCGACTGAATGGGAGAAGATTTTTGCAAACAGTTCCTCTGATAACCGTCTAATATCCAAAATATACAAGGAACTCATAAAACTCAACAACAAAAAAACAAACAACCCAATTGAAAAATGGGCAGAGCACCTGAAGAGACATTTCTTTAAAGAGGACTTACAAATGGCAAATAGACATATGAAAAAATGCTCAACATCCCTAATCATCAGAGAAATGCAAATAAAAACCACAATGAGATATCACCTCATCCCAGTCAGAATGGCTATCATCAAGACAAATAGCAACAAGTGTTGGAGAAGCTGTGGAGAAAAAGGAACCCTCATACACTGTTGGTGGGAATGCAAACTGGTGCAGCTGCTATGGAAGGCAGTGTGGAAGTTCCTCAAAAAATTACAAATAGAATTACCATATGACCAAGCAATCCCACTCCTGGGTATCTACCCAAAGAATTTGAAATAATTTATACATAAAGACACGTGTGCTTCAATGTTCACTGCAACTTTGTTTATGGTGGCCAAGACATGGAAACAACCAAAATGTCCTTCGATAGATAAAGAAGTTGTGGTATATATACACAATGGAATACTATTCGGCGTTAAGGAAAGATGATATAGGAACATTTGTGACAACATGGATGGATCTTGAGAGTATAATGCTAAGCGAAATGAGTCAGACAGAAAAAGCAGAGAACCCTATGATTTCACTGATATGTGGTATATAATCCAAAAACAAGACAAACAAATGAGAAACAAAAACTCATAGACACAGACAATAGTTTAGTGGTTACCAGAGGGTAAGTGGGGTGGGGGGAGGGAGATGAGGGTAAGGGGGATCAAATATATGGTGATGGAAGGAGAACTGACTCTGGGTGGTGAACACACAATGGGATTTATAGATGATGTAATACAGAATTGTACACCTGAAGTTATGTAATTTCACTAACAATTGTCATCCCAATAAATAAATAAAAAAAAAAAAGACAAGGACTCAAGGAAGTTTCTAGGCAGATTTTGAAGATCTATCTCTGTATAGCTCCCCCTCTCTGATAACTCCACCTACAAATTCTCTGTCTCCTCAATTCAGTGAAATTGCTGAACTCTTTTGTGTTCCCTATTTTGGTACCAGTTCAGAAATTACCACCAGACACACAGCTGCTGTAATTGTCAGACTTATTACTTTTGTTTCCCTTCTTTCACAACAGATGTCTGAAAAGAGTTGTTTCATACATTTTTCCGGGTTTCTAATGGTTTACAATTGTAATGTAAGTCCTATAGAAGTTACCCTTTCATAATCAGAAGCTGAAGTCTGGTATTTTCTCTTAACATAGTAATATAGATATTTTATAATCTTTGGATAATTCTAATGTCTGAAATCTGTTTCTGCTTTCTGTTGTCTTTGCTGGTTCTCCTTATAGTTCCTTGTTTCCTTTAAGCGTATTTATCTTTGGCAGAATCATGGCCGTTGTAGTCTGTAAAAATTACATGGAAATTCACTAAGGCATAAGATAAATGTGTCTTCTATCAGAGGCATCTGGTGGCACTACTTGTTAAATCTTCTCAAAGCTAAAGGGAAAATAAGGGAAAGGGTGGATATTAGTCTACTGTTATAATTTTTTAGATATTTTTTCCATTTTCTTCATGTTCTCTTACTTCACTGCCCCCTAAGTCAGATTTTTCTGTGTTTGGATAGACAGATAAAGCTACTTTTAATTATGGGTTACACAAATCTCCCCAGAATGAGACCATTTTAGAAAGAGTGTGTCACTTTCACATACCCTTAAAACAAAACAAACAACAAATAAACAAATGGCTTTAGTGTTCTGATATTATGTTTATTCTGCTTGCTTTTCTAGGTTTGGATTTTTCCAAATATTTGATATGTAGTTTCTCACTACTAATATATACATATATATATATATATATATATATATGTATATATATATATATATATACACATATATATCTTATAATAAAAATATGTATTATATTATATAATATACTTTTATATATAAGTATAATATATAGTACTTACAATTAATACAATATTTTTATAATTAATATAACATAAAAATAATGAGAAGTAATATATAACATATTGTTTCATAGGTGTTAAAGTAATATATATCATCTATATTATAGTATATATTTATAGTATACATTTAACCCATACTATATATGATATATATGGAATTTAATACATTATATATGACACATATGGAACAAACATTATTTCACTACATCTTACTGTTTTCAGCAAGAAAAGGTAATATAAATAACCTAACCCACCATAACCAGGAATAGAATTCTTTCAAACTGATTTCTTAAAAAGCTAAAATCATGAAGGATGAGAGAATTGTTCTCTTCCTTCCTGGCCCCAGTGCAAGGTGATGTAGTGATTCTGGATAAGTGTGACTGCTCTGAAAAACCAAACTCTCCATCATGTGAGCTGAGCTGTCATAAAGTCTAGGATTAGAGGGAGAGATAGCAGTATCCAGTCTATTTTACTGTAGATCTACAACCGTATTCTTTATTTTTAATCTCATAACTGGAAGTGCATACCTTTTGACCACCTATAGCCATATCTTTCAGTCAGCTTTGTTTATTATAAAGCTTATATTTGACCTCCAATTCTCTGTTTTCTATGTCTTATTTCTTGTTTCCCAAATTTGAAAAATAATCATTACCTGTTCAAAAAATAAAAAAAGAGGAAACCACAACAGTATATATTAAAAAATATTTTCCATTTAATTCCTCACTAAATTTATATTTGGAATTATGAAAAGATAGAAAAATAATAATGCAAGGAAACAAACAAATCCTGCCTGCTAATTATGGTACTTGAAATGAGAAAGAGGAGTAGTTACTTCTTGCTTCTCTTCTGCTACCTTGAGAATAACCTGATGATCTCTACTACTAAGTCAAATGGTCCCCAAAATACCTTGCTGCAGTGTGTGATTCTACAGCTTGTTTGTCCTCAAGATGAAGTATGTTACATTGTTTTATTTCTCAAAACAACTAATGTCATTATATTACACACAGCAGGGTCTCCTTCTAGTGCTTTTACTTAATGGCTTCTCTAAAGTTCAACAATTAGGTATTTTTGTAGGGGCCATTTCTTTAACTTCTTTAATCAAAAAATAAGAAAACACTTGAGAAATAATTAAAGACATATCAATGAAGTAAGGTAAGAATTAAAGAAAATTGCTTAGTCCTTAAGTACTCTAAAATTATTTCCCATAAAATCTCTGTTCATTTTGAAGTCTTCACATCATTCTGGTGCCTGGGACAGGCTGAGACCAGCCTGGACTATAACTCAATTACCAGTCCACTAGTATCAATTACACAGTATGAGACAACATTGTACTTGATGACTAAAAAGTCTGTGTTGATGTGTAAAATATTTAAAAGTCCAGAAAAATAAACAGAATCAGGGCCAGTGAGAGCTTTCTAGTTCACTAAAAAGATTTTAAAAGACATGCAGCCAAGATTGAGGATGTAAAATGGGGAAAATATTATCTGTAGATCAATTCTAGTAATAATGCTGACAGCAAAAGCATTGAAAACCATCTGCAGCCAGTTTGGCAAACAATTTGGAATGCCACCGAAAACAAATTAAAGTAATCAGTCTTTGAAGTAATGAAAGCCTAGCGTGGATAAGTGAAACATTACTTGCTGGAGAATACAGAGGCTATAACCTTACTGTTACGGAGTGAGTCCCCAAGAAATGACCATGGAGCCGAATTGGACAAATTAACAAGGCCTTTATTACAGATTCGAATCTGGGCTCAAGCCTCCACTGACATAGCAGTGAGCGAGAGCCCTGAGCACTGTTTCCCATCCCTTTTTATGTGTCTTGGAGACAAAAAGGGGTGCTGTGTGTGTGTTTTTTTTTAAGGGGATGTTCTCAGGGGTAGATTTCCTTAAGGTTATGTTCCCAGGGGTAAGGGGATGTTCCCAGGGGTAGGTTTTCCTTAAGGGGATGTTCTGCTTATCTTTGCTGCAGCAACAGGATATCCAGTTTTGGGGTAAGCTTAACTGGGTACGTGTTTTTAACGGAAGATATGTGCGGGTGGCCAAAAATTCCCCACAGCACTTTTGCTCTGACCTGCTTATCTTCCATTGTTAGGTGGCTTGCCTAAGCTGAATTGAGGCACGGGGTTGTTTTTTTTCTTTTCTTGATCTCCTTGTCACATTCCCTACTGGTCTTACCCGGGAATCATATCGTTGATTCTCGATCTTCTTCTGGGAAGTTAGCGTCATCTAGGGCTAAGTTTTGATAGTGAGTACGAACCATGAGGACCTTGACAGCTTGGACCCTAGAGTGAACCAGGTTGACTAGAGATCGAAATATGCAGGGTCCGATAGTGACTATTAAGATGAGGAGAACTAGGGTCCCAGCGGCCGCACTAAGGAGAGTAGTGAGCTATGGGGACCAGGAAAATAAGTTCGCATACCAGTTTCCTTGCCTCGCTCGCTTTCTCTGTCTCCTTGAGTCTCCGTCTAAGCTGGCTAAGACTTTTTTTATGACCCCAGAATGGTTAGTATAGAAACAACAGGCTTCCCCAGGGTGAGGCATAGTCCTCCTTGTTTAAAGAAAAGGAGGTCGAGACCTCTTTTATTCTGGAGAACAACCTCGGCAAGGGAGCTCAGAGAGCTTTTAAGTTTTGTAACCGTTCCCTCAAGGGTACTGAGGTCTAAGTCCACTTGTCTAGTTAACTCTCGGTAATCTTGGTCTTGTTTAACGAGGGAGGCAGTACCGACCGCAGTGGAACCAGCGACACCCAATCCGATCAAGAGTGGGATTAGGACTGGGGCCCTCTTGGCCCTCTGGGGCTCTAACCCGATGTTCTCTACCCCCTTTACTAGAATAGTAATAGATCTGAGGAAGAATACGGGTAAGGATACAGAGCCCTGGAGAGTTGTTGTTCATGATAGCAGGGAGGTAAGCACAAGGGGTGATACCCTCCGTGCAGGCCCACCAAGTCCCTTTGGGGGCAACGAGAAGGACGTTTTCCCCGTCGGTCTCTGTCTCTGGAAGGATGATGGTCTGAACACAGGAGGATGAATAAGGAGAATCCTCTATGCGAAAGTTGGCTGGGAAAAGGCATGTGCCTTCTCCTTGCAGGTCGTCAAGAGTTAATTTTGGGTGGGCTCCCCACGGGCAGAAGTGTTCTAGGAGAATCCCTGGAGAGGGGGTCGACAGGTCCCCCGTGCTTCTGGAGCCCCCGTGGCGAGCGACCCTCCGGGATCTTAAGTCCTGGTCGGTCGTGGTCCAAGAAGCTAGGGTGACACAGCCCCAGGCAGCGCAGTAGAAGTCGTTTTTCTCCCCCACATTCGCTAGGCCCTATAGGTGGCTAGTCGATGTTGTGAGCCGGTTGTCGGGACCGTCCCTTAACCGCGGTCGGGGTGCTCAGGATCACCGTGAATGGGCCAGTCCATCTGGGTTTAAGCTGGCCTGGGTTGAGCTTCTTGACCCAGACTAATTCACCAGGTTCAATAACAGGAGTCCTCACTGAGCTGGAAGTCTTCAGGTCTCTCTCCAGGCACCGCACTCTGAGCTGCGTTCCGTGTTACCTGGAGAGCCTGTAAAGACTTAAGAAGATTGTGGTTTCTGATGGCCCCCAGCTGCTCTTCCCCCAACTGGGGTAGGAGTGGAGGAGGATGCCCAAACATTATTTCATAAGGAGTAAAACCCTGGGTATACGGAGTACACCGGGCCCTCAGGAGGGTGAAAGGGAGAAGACTTACCCAATCACCACCAGTTTTCAGTTATAATTTTGTTACGGTTTCCTTAAGAGTCCGATTCATCTTTTCTACCTAGCCAGAACTCTGTGGTCTATATATGCAGTGGAGTTTCCACTTAATTTTTAAGGTGGAAGCCAATAACTGGGTGACCTGGGCAGTGAACGCCGGGCCATTGTCAGATCCCAAGTATAGCAGTAGGCCAAACCAAGGGAGAATTTCAGAAACCAATTGTTTAACTACTACCTGGGCTGTCTCTTGTCTGGTTGCATAGGCCTCTGGCTATCCTGAGAAAGTATCTACCATGACGAGGAGGTACTTGTACCCTCCTTTGGCTGGTAGTAACTCAGTGAAGTCTAACTCCCAATGTTCACCTGGGGCCTCTCCCCTAAACCAGAGCCCAGGTTCCTTGACGGGAGTAGGGTTGGGGTTCACTTGAGCACAAGTCTGACATCTCCTTGCGATGTCCTGGGTCATCTTATAGAGTCCTTTTATGAGAAAATTTTTTTCTCAAGAGCTCCGTGAGCTTGGTACCACCTAGATGTATACTTTTGTGGATCTGTTCAGCGATTTGTCTTTCCAAGCTTTGAGGAAGTAAGGTCCTTTTATCTGGGAGCTGAATCCATCCTTTTTTGTTTCTGTTCCTCCCAGTTTATGTCCTAATTTCCTTTCTTCTGGTGTGTAATACGGCCCGGAGGGAGGGTGGCCTCATGGAGGCTCAGGACTTGTAAGGGCCCTACTGGTCTTTTGGCGACGTCTCGGGCTGTCTGGTCAGCAAACTTGTTTCCCTGCGACACTATTGATTCGTCTTTTTGGTGCCACAGGCAATGGAAGACTGCTACTGCAGTAGGACCCCAGATGGAGGCCAGTAGAGTCAGGATTTCCTGGGAGTTCTTAATGTCCTTCCCTCCTGCCGTAAGGTGGGTCTAACAGGAGGACCTGGTATTGGGTCACTCTGGCATTTGACAGCTACCTCTCTGGTGGAGACCGCAGTAAGCCCTCAATACCATGAGGGGCAGTGACCTGCAGGTTCTGCTCAAACGTCAGCTTCGAGGCTTTTTTTTTACCAAGACGGCAGTGGCAGCGATGGCCCGGAGGCACCCAGGCTAGCCAGCAGCTACGGGATCCAGTCACTTAGATAAGTAAGCCATGGGGTGTTTCCAGGGCCCCAAGGTCAGGGTCATAACTCCTTTTGCGATCCCCTTAGACTCGGCCACAAATAGTTGGAAGGGCTTCTCCAGGTCAGGGAGAGCTAGGACGGGGTCATTCACCAGGGCTGTCTTGAGTGCGGTGAAGGCTTTTTCTTCGTTTTCTGTCCACTTGAGTTCTGTTTCCTTTCCCCCACTTGCTGAGTACAGAGGCTTGGCGATCTCAGCAAACCCGAGGATCCAGAGTCTGTAATAGCCCACGGCCCCAAGGAATTCCCGTACTTGCCTCTTAGTCCGTGGCGTGGGGATTTGGAGAATCGCCTGGATCCGGCTCCGGGATAAAGTGCACTTCCCCTCTTGGATAAGATAACCCAGATAGGTGACCTTCGTCCTGTAGAGCTGGGCCTTTTTGGCAGAGACACGATACCCCAACGAACCCAGGTTTTGGAGAAAGTCCCTCCTGAGTAAGAGCTCGGGGCACTCGGAGATAATTAAAAAGGAGTGGGTATCCGTTTTTTCCCGAGGTTGGAGACCAGGGCTCGGGACCACGGATATGATTTGGACTTCCCAGTGGCCCCTCGAATGAGCACCCTTCCTTTCGAGAGGAGTCCTTCGGGTTTCAGCAAAACAGAGTGGGTTGTCCCAGTATCTACCAGAAAGTCAATGGGCTTTTCCCCCCACATTCAGCGTTACCCGGGGCTCTTGGGGGGTAGAGGAGCCCTGACCCTCCCAGTATGTCTCTTTTACCAGGATGGGGGTGGCTCTGTCCCTCCCACTCTGGGGTCTCTCAGGGCACTCTCTCTTCCAATGGCTGATCTTTTTGCAGTATGCACACTGGTTCTTCCCCAGTTGTTTCCACTCTTTTCTTTGTTCCTGGCCAGGCATCTTGTCTCTCCCTCGTCCTTTTTTTCTATCTTTCTGTATTGCAAGTAGGACTTTAGCCATTTTTTTTGGTTTAAGACCTGAGATGGGTCTTTTCTATTTTCAAAAACTTTCTGGGCCTCGGCCAGCAACTCAGACAGAGACTTCCCTTAGAAGCCTTCTAACTTCTGTAGTTTGCGTCTAATATCTGGGGCTGACTGGGCTACAAACTGGACTGCAAGGGCCGCCCGATTGGCCGGGGCGTTAGGGTCCATAGGGGTGTAAGTCCGGTAAGCTTCACATAGCCTCTTGAGATACGCAAACGGGCTTTCAGTTGGCCCCTGCCTCACCTCGGTCACCCCAGATAGACTGGTGGGTCTCCTAGCCGCAGCTCGGACACCCCTGAAAAGGACCTGGCGGCAATGGCTCAAAGCCCCTCCTCTAACCAATGAACTACAACTCTAGTCAGGACGGGTGCCGGAAGAGACAGCCTCCACATGATTAGGGTGAGCAGAAGGCTCCCCGCGAGCACCAAGAACCCACCTTCTTGCCTCGGTCCCAACTCCCTCCCCCTCCTCTGTGGCGAACAGAGCGCTCAGCAGCCGCCACAATCATCCCATGTGGGCTGGCGGGCAAAAAATACCGATTCAAGGAGAGCAATAAGACCCTGGGGGTTCTGGGAAAAAGGAGGATTCTGATTTTTCCAATTGTATAAGTCACAAGTGGTGAAGGGAACATAAGTCCCTAGCGGGACCCCTCCCGGGCCAGTTTCTCCCACCTCCCGGAGGGGCAAAATAGGAACTGTCTGAGTCTCTCCAAAAAGTGCCCCCGAACGGGGGTGCGAGGGACTTAAAGAATTATGGGGGCTTAGAGGGCTCCCTTCCCCAGTGGAAGGACCAGGCGAACTCGATTCCCCAGCTGGGCGAGTCGAAACCTGGCTCCCTCAACCTGCGCCCCAGGGTTCCCGCTCCCCACTGAGGCCAGCCAGAGACGGGGAGAGCGGGCGGTAGGAACCCGGGCGGATCCCGCCCCTCCCTGCTCCCCCACAACTCCCCGGACAGGCGCCGCAGCTGCCGCTCCCGGAGGGGCACACGGGGGTGGCCGCCGATGGGGGACGGGATCCTCCCCTGGGGCTGAGAGAACCAGCGGGGCAGGACAAGGCTGTTCAGTCCTGGGTCTCTCTGTCTGGCCCGGGGACTTAGCCAACAGAACTGATCGTTTTCGCTTTTTTTTTTTTTTTTTTTCGATTTCTGGGGAGGACAATTACAGGCCTTCAGGTAACCTGGATTGTCAGTGACAATATAAATTCAGATATCATTGGAGGGAATTTGTTCCGGGTGGCCGGTCTTCCCAGCCATCCAGGAGCCGGTTGCGGCGCACCGCCGCGGTGGAAATGCACCCTGCGGCTGCCGGTCGCCCCCTTGCCGACCCCAAAAGTGGGTCACTCTAGTTCACAGAATTTCGGGAGAGAAGGCGTCCACGGGCACCCCGTAGCCGTCTGCCCTCCTCCCGAAATTTTGAAAGTTCTTAATAACGCAGTCGAGGGGACTCAATCCCCCGGCCTGCGAATTTCCCTGACCCATGTTCGCTTGCGCGCCAAGACGATAGACACTCAGACAACACAGAACACCAAAACAGATCCAGAATCCCAAAGCTGTCCACAAACACGAGAGTTGACAGAATTGAGATCAGAGACTGGGGCGGCTGGAGCCCCAATCTGCCCAAACCAGGACCTCGACGGTCGTCACCGTCTTGGCCGTGAACTGGAAGTTCCGCGGTGTCCTGCCTTCCAAACGTCCACCACTCAGGGTACGTACCAAACCAGAAACAAACAAAACCGGAATAACAGAGGCCTGACTTACCCGGCGCCGCTAGCTAGTTGGTCCGGACGGAGGAGTCTCCGCTGGTCGTTGATTCAGAAATTTAGGAGGTTACAGGGCAGCCTCTGGGCTCCCTCCAACCTTGAGGAGGGGGCTCCAGGGCGTCCCGGTGGCGATCTCGCTGGGGCCTCCAAATGTTATGGAGCGAGTCCCCAAGAAATGACCACGGAGCCGAATTGGACAAATTAACAAGGCCTTTATTACAGATTCAAATCTGGGCTCAAGCCTCCACTGACATAGCAGTGAGCGAGAGCCCTGAGCACTGTTTCCCATCCCTTTTTATGTGTCTTGGAGACAAAAAGGAGTGCTGTGTGTGTGTTGTTTTTTTTTAAGGGGATGTTCTCAGGGGTAGATTTCCTTAAGGGGATGTTCCCAGGGGTAAGGGGGTGTTCCCAGGGGTAGGTTTTCCTTAAGGGGATGTTCTGCTTATCTTTGCTGCAGCAACAGGATATCCAGTTTTGGGGTAAGCTTAACTGGGTACGTGTTTTTAACGGAAGATATGTGCGGGTGGCCGAAAATTTCCCACAGCACTTTTGCTCTGACCTGCTTATCTTCCATTGTTAGGTGGCTTGCCTGAGCTGAATTGAGGCACGGGGTTGTTTTTTTTTCTTTTCTTGACCTCCTTGTCACACTTACAATATTTTAGAAACCATAAAAAGAATTTGTTATCACCAATGTAATATGGAGATTGAAATTTAAATTAATAGCTATTTTTTAAAAGAAAATGTGCATGACAACTACCACTTCATAGCAATGAACATGAATCCCAATACCAGTGGTCCTGCTACCATAATGTACAGCTCAACCAAGAAAGAATGAGTTTAACACTGCTGTAGGCTATAAGGACACTACTCACCTGACCAGGCCTAGAAGCACAAAGATATTGAGGATGATCATCAGTTTTAAAGGCAGCAATTTTCATAACACCAATTGTTAATACTTGAAGTAGACATTCAAATCATAACTATATAATTATCACAATATGATTTAATTTTTTTATTATTAGTTTCAGGTGTTAAAATTCATACTAATTAGACAACTATACTTCTCACAGAGAGATAACCCCAACAAGTCAACTACCCATCTGACACCATACATAGCTAATACAATACCATTGACAATATTACCAACGCTGTACTTTATATGCTATGACTCTATTTAGTATTTTTAATTATAGTTGACATTAATATTATTTTATATTAACTTTATGTGCAAGTGTAGTAATTAGGAATTTATATAATTTGTGAAGTGTGTTGCCACACATCAGCCTACCCATCTGTCTCCTCGTACCTGCTCCTAAAGAGAGGAGAGTCTGTGTGACGGATCCTTTCAGGGACTCTGCTTCACCTTTGTGCTTGCACTTTATGTCTTCCTGTTTGGCCCCAAAATATGGCTGGTCAGCCAATGATGGGTAAGATTTCCAACAGGGGGGGCAACCCAAGCCAGGCGGAGCCTTGTGGGGATAAACAAGAGAACCTGCGGGGTTTGTCTAGGTGGGCACAGCTCCCCAACTTCCCCCAGCTAAGGAGAGACTCTGCCTCTGTGGCTGCATTCTTTCCCACAATCTGCAGGGGAAAAGATTCAGTGATGTGCTCTCCATCTATTCATATGCATAAAAGTTTTGTCCCTTTGGGAAGTACATACATCCTGAGACTTAGGGTTCTGCTGCCTGCAGGCAAGGGTGATTGGCTTGAAACAGTTTCCTATTATAATGTATGGGATTCACAGATCTTGAGATTGACAATATTTATCTCCTTTACTGCCACACCTAACTAATAAAAGCCATGTTTTGGCCCCATTAGGGGCTCAGTCCTTGAGACTGGAGTCCCTTGGCCCGCTTGCACTCTATTCTTGGTTACTGTCTTTCTTAACCCTACCCTCCTCCTTGCTCCCCACAACCCTCCTCACACAGGATGCGAGAGAAGTGATCACTGCCACGAGTCTAGAACCCATCTGACACTATACATAGTTTTCACAATATTATTTACTATATTCTCTATATTGTACTTCACAATATTGTAACTACCAATTAGTACTCTTTAATCCCTTCATCTTTCCCACCCAGCTCCCTATCCCCTTTCCCATCAGCAACCATCAGTTTGTTCCCTGTATCTATATTTCTATTTTGTTTGTTCATTTATTCTCTTCTTTAAATTTCACAAATAAGTGAGATCATATCGTATTTGTCTTTCTCAGTCTATTTTACTTAGCATATCCTCTAGATATATCCATGTGTTGCAAATGGTAAGATTTCATTGTTTTTTATAGCAGAGTAATACTCCATTGTGTATATGTACTACCTCTTTATTATCAAATCATCTATTGCTGAACATATTGGTTGTTTCCATATCTAGGCTATTGTGAATAGCACTGCAATAAATGTAGGGGTGTGTGTATCTTTTCTATTTATTGTTTATTTATTTATTTATTTAATGAAAGTTTATTGGGGTGACAATTGTTAGTAAAATTACATACGTTTTAAATTAGTGTTTTGGATTTTATTGAATAAATATTTAGGAGTGGAATTGCTGGATCATAATGTAGTCCTTTTTTAAATTTTTGAGGACCTTCCATAATGTTTGCCACAGTAAATCCACCAATTTGTGATTCTACCAACAATGCACAAGGGTTCTTTTTTCTCCACATTTTCACCAACACTTGTTGTTTGTTGATTTACTGATTAATGCCATTCTGACAACTGTATGCTGATATCTCATTGTGGTTTGTATTTGCATTTCTGTGATGATTAGTGATGTTGAGCATCTTTTACTACGTCCATTGGCCATCTGTATGTTCACATGGAGAAATGTCTATACAGATACTTCTTCCATTTTTTAATTGGATTGTTTGGAGAGTTTTTTAGTGTTGAGATGTATAAGTTCTTTATAAATTTTGGATACTAACCCCTTATCAGGTGTATTATTGGCAAATATCTTCTCCCATTCATTAGGATGTCTTTTAGTTTTGTTGATGGTTTCCTTTGCTGTGCAAATTTTTTTAGTTTGATATAGTCCCAAGTGTTTATTTTTTCTTTTGTTTCCCTTGCCTGAAAAGATATATCAATGAAAATATTACTAAGGATAATGTCTGAGAGTTTACTTCCTATATTTTTTTCTAGAAGTTTCATGGTTTCAGGTCTTACATTTATTTAAGTCTTTAATTCATTTTGAGTTTATTCTTGTATGTGGCACAAGAAGGTTACCCAGTTTCTTTTCTTTCCTTTCTTTCTTTCTTTCTTTCTTTCTTTCTTTCTTTCTTTCTTTCTTTCTTTCTTTCTTTCTTTCCTTCTTTCCTTCCTTCCTTCCTTCCTTCCTTCCTTCCTTCCTTCCTTCCTTCCTTCCTTTCTTTCTTTTTTCTTTTCTTTACTTTTCCTTCCTTCCTTCCTTCCTTCCTTCCTTCCTTCCTTCCTTCCTTCCTTCCTTCCTTCCTTCCTTCCTTTTTTCGTTCCTTTCGCATGTATCTGTCCAATTTGCAAAGTACCATCTATTGAATACATTGCCTTTATTCCATTGTATATTTTTGCTTTCTTTGTCATAGATAAAATGACCGCATAGCCATGGATTTATTTCTGGGTTCTCCATTGTGTTCCATTGATCTGTGTGTCTGTTTTTATGCCAATACCATGCTGTTTTGATTACTATGGCCTTGTAGTATAATTTGGTATCAGGTCGAATGATTTCTTCAGCTTTTTTCTTCTTTCTAAAATTGCCATGACTATTCAGGGTCATTTACAATTCCATATAAACCTTGGGATTATTTGTTGTAGTTCTGTGAAATATGCCATTGGTGTTTTGTTATGGAGTGCATTGAATCTATAGATCGTTTGGGGTACTATGAAAATTTTAACTATATTAATTCCTCCTATCCATGAAAATGGTGTATGCTTCCATTTATTTGTATCTTCCTTAATTTCTCTCTTTTTTAGAAATTAGAGTTTATTGGGGTGACAATATTAGTAAAGTTCAATAAGTTTCAGGTATACGATTCTGTAATACATCATCTATGTATCACACTGTGTGTTCACCACCAGAGTCAGCTGTGACAACATGGATGGATATTGAGATTATTATGCTTAGTGAAATAAGTCAAACAGAAAAAGTCAAGAACCATATGATTTCACTGATATGTGGGATATAAAGCTGAAGACAACAAAGGAACAATACAAACAAATATAGAAACAAAAACTCATAGACATAGACAATAGTTTAGTCATTATCAGAAGGGAAAGGAGAACGGGGGTGGTAGATGAGGGTAAACAGGATCAAATATATCCTGTTTGTGATGGAAGGAGAACTGACTCTGGGTGATGAACACATAATTTCTCTTTTCAATATCATATAATTTTTTAAGTATATGTATTTTATTTCTGTGGTTCAACTTATTCCTAGGTGTTATTTTTGATACAATTATAAATGGAATTTTTTTTCTTAATTTCTCTTTCTGAGACGTTGTCATTGGGTATAAAAATGCAACTGATTTCTAAATATTAATTTTGCATCCTGCTACTTTACTAAATTAATTTAAAAGTTCTATTTTTCTTTTTTGGTGAAAACTTTGGTGTTCCATATATAGTATATTGTCTTCTGCAAATAATAACAGTTTTACTTCTTCCTTTCCAGTTTGGATGCTTTTTATTTCTTTTACTTGTCTGATTGATGTGGCTAGGATTTCCAGTACTTTGTTGAATAAAAGTGGTGAAACTGGACATCCTCATCTGCTCCTGATCTTAAGAAGAATGCGGGAGTAGCGGAAAAAAATGGTGGCGTGAGGTGAGCCTCTGTAACGCTCCCCTGGAATTTACAATGAATCGGACAACAATAACTCCACAAAGGACTCCTTGCACAGCAGACAGGCAAGACGAAGAGGCCCACTACTGAATTCACCTCCAGGTGGGTGAAACGCGCGAGCAGGGGAGAAGGGAGAGGAGAAGTGCGGAGATGGAGCCAAGCGGGTGCAGGACACAGACCTAGCTCAGTGCTTGGAGCCCGCTGCTCCCGGATCTTCTGCAGCTGCGGGAGAGGGAAGGACTCGGACTGCTGGGGATCCGCTTACGGACCACAGAGCTCAGGGGGCAGCATATAGCAAGGCTGAACCCAACGCTCCCGGCAGCAAAGATTGGGGGAAGAGGGCTGAAATCGGTGATTTAAGCCCTCACTGCTGAGCGGAGAACGGAAGCCTTAGGCACGGAGACTAGCCGCCCCCTCCCTACCCTCCCAGAGCTCGCCCTGCCCCCAACTGCCCGGTGCTAGAAGCGATAAAGTAGCAGTGTCGGATCAAAGGACAGAATATTTGCTGCTCTGAGAACTGTGGACCGCAGAAACAGATTCGCAGCCCAACTAGTTACGGCAAAGGGGAGGGAGCTGTGGAAGCAGGACCGGCTGTGGTGGTGGTCGCCACCATTGCTCTGGGCCACCTCTCACAACTCACCCCGCCCCTGGCCCCACCTATCTGGGCGGATCCCTGCAGGAGTAAACAGAATTGCTGAAACAAACGTGCTCTGAATCTGGTGCAGAAAGATCTTTGGAACTTCAAAAGCTCTCCGCACCCCCACAAGGACGTGACGCCCTATGACCCAGGTGAACTGTTAACAGAGGAGAGGCCCGTCTCCCAGGGAATCCCCCCATTGTGTGAGAAGATGGAAAAGTGCAGAGAAAATATACCACTACTGTGTCAGAGAGACCTCTTCCTATCAACCTGTTGAAGAATCCACTCCTGTAGATGTCTAGGAAGAGAAATAATAAATCAGTAATTGCCATGAATAACCAAGGCAACAAGACAGCTCAGAAAGAAAGTGAAAAGTCTCCAGAAAAGGAACTTAAAGATATAGAAATATGTGACTTAAATGACAGAGAATTCAAGATTGCAGTTCTGAAAAACCTAAAAAGAGATGCAAGAAAACACAGAAAGGCAATTTAATGAACTCAGAAACGCAATCAAAGAACAACATGAGCATTTTACGAAAGAGATTGAAATTTTAAAAAAGAACCAAATGGAATTTCTGGAGATTAAGAACTCAATAGAAGAAATTAAGAATGAAATAACCAGCTTAGGTAGTAGAGTTCACCAGATGGAAGAAAGAATGAGTGACATCGAAGATAGGAACCTGGAAATTACACAGATGGAAGAAGAAAGAGACTTGAGACTTAAAAGAAACGAAAGAACTCTACAAGAACTTTCTGACTCCATCAGAAAGAGCAATATAAGAATAATGGGCATACCAGAAGGAGAAGAAAGAGAGAAGGGAACAGAAAATATACTCAAAGAAATTGTCAATGAGAACTTCCAAAATTTGTGGACAGAACTGGATCCTCGAATCCAAGAAGCAAATAGAACACCTAATTACCTCAATCCCAACAGGCCTTCTCCAAGACACATTGTATTCAAGCTGTCTAAAATTAACTCCAAAGAAAGAATCCTCAAGGCAGCCAGGGAAAAGAAGATGGTAACTTACAAAGGAAAGCCCATTAGATTATCATCTGATTTTTCAGCAGAAACTCTACAAGCCAGGAGGGAATGGAACCAAATATTCAAACTATTGAAAGAGAGAAATCATGAGCCAAGAATAATATATCCAGCAAAGATATCCTTTAGATATGAAGAAGGAATAAAGACCTTTCCAGACATCCAGAAGCTGAGGGAATTTTCTAATACTCGACCTGCACTACAAGAAATACTAAAGGAGGCTATTAGACCACCATCAACAGGGACAATTTGTGGCAACCGAAACATAAAAAGGGGAAGCGTAAAGGCCTGAACCGAAATATGGGAATGGAGAAAGTAAGCGTGCTGAAGAAAATGGAATACTCTAAATATCAAACTTTGTTTTACCTAATCTTAAGGGTAACCACTCAAAAAAAATCCAGAACTGAAATATATACTGTAATAAAAGAAGAAACAGAGGGAAATATCATAGAATACCACCACACAGAAATAATAGACAACAACAAAAAGGCAAAGAAACAATGGAGACACAGCCTTACCAGAAAACTAAAGATAGAATGACAGGAAATCCTCACGTATCAATAATCACACTAAATGTAAATGGACTCAACTCATAAATAAAAAGGCACAGAATAGCAGATTGGATTAAAAAACTAAATCCAACCATATGCTGTCTCCAAGAGACACATCTTGGCTACAAGGACAAGCATAGACTCAAAGTGAAAGGGTGGAAATTGGCACTCCAAGCAAATGGTACCCAGAGAAAATCAGGTGTAGCCATAATGATATCAGATGAAATAGACTTCAGGGTGAAAAATATAACAAGAGACAAAGATGGACATTTCATAATGGTAAAGGGGACTATACAACAAGAAGACATAACAGTCATCAATATTTATGCCCCCAATCAGGGAGCACCAAAACACACCAAGAAACTACTAACAGAACTAAAGGGAGAAATTGACCAAAACACAATTATACTAGGGGACTTAAATACATCATTGACAGCTATGGATAGATCATCGAAACAGAAAATAAATAATGAAATTGCAGCCCTAAATGACACATTAAATGAAATGGAGATCATTGACATATATAGAGCACTTCATCCTAAAACATCAGACTATACATTCTTTTCGAGTGTACATGGAACATTCTCAAGGATAGACTATATGTTGGGACATAAAAGCAGCCTCAGCAAATTGAAGAAAATTGAAATCATACCAAGCATATTCTGTGATCACAAGGCTTTGAAGTTGGATATCAACTGCGAAAAGAAAGCAAAAAGAAACACAAATACATGGAGATTAAACAACATACTTTTAAAGAACGACTGGGTCAAAGAAGAAATTAGAGGAGAGATCAAAAGATATATAGAAATAAATGACAATGAAAATACATCCTACCAAAATTTTTGGGATGCGGCGAAAGCAGTTATAAGAGGGAAATTTATATCATTACAGGCCTATCTCAAGAAACAAGAAAAATCCCAAATAAACAACCTCATGTTACACCTCAAAGAACTAGAAAAAGAAGAACAAGTGAAACCCAAAGTCAGCAGAAGAAAGGAAATAACAAAAATCAGAGCAGATCTCAATGAAATAGAGAACAAAAAGACAATAGAAAAAATTAATGTGACAAAGAGCTGGTTCTTTGAAAAAATTAATAAAATCGACAAACCCTTGGCTAGACTCACTAAGATAAATAGAGAGAAGACACTAATTAACAAAATCAGAAATGAGAAAGGGGAAGTTATCACGGACACCACAGAAATACAAAGGATCATCCAAGAATACTATGAAGGACTATATGCCACCAAATTTAATCACTTAGAAACATATAGCATTCCTAGGCTGAACCATGAAGAACTGGAAAATCTAAACAGACAAATCACCAGTAAAGAAATTGAATCAGTCATCAAAAACCTTCCCAAAAGCAAAAGTCCGGGACCAGATGGCTTCACTAGTGAATTCTACCAAACCTTCAAACAGGATCTAATACCAATCCTGCTCAAACTCTTCCAAAAAATTGAAGAAGAGTCAGTACTCCCTAACTCATTTTATGAGGCCAACATTACCCTGATACCAAAACCTGGTAAGGACAACACAAAAAAAGAAAACTACAGACCTATATCTCTGATGAATACTGATGCAAAAATCCTAAACAAAATTTTAGCAAATCGAATACAACAATGCATTAAAAAGATTATTCATCATGACCAAGTGGGGTTCATCCCTGGGGCACAAGGATGGTTCAACATCCGCAAATCCATCAATGTGATACATCACATAAACAAAATAAAGGACAAAAATCATATGATTATATCAATTGATGCAGAAAAAGCATTTGACAAGATACAACATCCATTTATGATTAAAACACTTAATAAAATAGGTATAGAAGGAAAATACCTCAACATAAAAAGGCCATCTATAACAAGCCCTCAGCTAATCTCATAATTAATGGTGAAAAACTGAAGCCCTTTGCTCTATGTTCAGGAACACGACAGGGCTGTCCCCTATCACCTCTGCTTTTCAACATAGTGTTGGAAGTCCTTGCCAGAGCCATCAGGCAAAAGAAAGAAATAAAAGGTATCCAAATTGGGAATGAAGAAGTTAAAATATAACTCTTTGCAGATGATATGATGCTATATATAGAAAACCCTAAAGACTCCACGAAAAAGCTATTAGAAACAATCAATGAATACAGTAAAGTTGCTGGCTACAAAATCAACGTACAAAAGTCCATTGCTTTCCTATATACCAACAATGAAATTTCAGACAAAGAGATAGAAAAAACAATTCCTTTTGCAATTGCAGCAAAAAGAATAAAATACCTAGGAATAAACTTAACCAAGGATGTGAAGGATTTATATGCTGAAAACTATAAGACATTTTTGAAAGAAATTGAAGAAGACCAAAGAAATGGAAAGACATTCCGTGCTCCTGGATTGGAGGAATCAACATAGTTAAAATGGCCATATTACCCAAAGCCATATACAGATTTAATGCAATCCCCATTAAAATCCCAATGGCATTTTTTGAAGAAATAGAACAAAAAATCATCAGATTTGTTTGGAACTACAAAAGACCCCGAATAGCCAAAGCAATATTAAAAAAAAAGAACAATACTGGAGGTATCACACTCCCTGATTTTTGCTTGTACTACAGGGCTACAATAATCAAAACAGCATGGTATTGGCGGAAAAACAGACACATAGACCAATGGAATAGAATTGAGAACCCAGAAATAAAACCACATAAATATGGACAGATAATTTTTGACAAAGAAGCTAAAAACATACAATGCAGGAAAGACAGCCTCTTCAATCAATGGTGCTGGCAGAACAAGAAAGCCACGTGCAAAAGAATGAAACTGGACTGCTATTTCTCACCATGCACCAAAATTAATTCAAAATGGATCAAAGACTTAAGCATAAGACCTGACACAATAAACTGCATTGAAGAAAACATAGGTACTAAACTTATGGACCTTGGGTTCAAAGAGCATTTTATGAATTTGACTCCAAAAGCAATGGAAGTGAAAACTAAAATAAATGAATGGGATTATATGAAACTGAAAAGCTTCTGCACAGCAAAAGAAACTATTGACAAAATAATGAGGCAACCAACTGAATGGGAGAAGATTTTTGCAAACAGTGCCTCTGATAAGGGGCTAATATCCAAAATATACAAGGAACTCATGAAACTCAACAACAAAAAAACAAACAACCCAATTGAAAAATGGACAGAGGACCTGAAGAGACATTTCTCCAAAGAGGATATACAAATGGCAAATAGACATATGAAAAAATGCTCAACATCACTAATCATCAGAGAAATGCAAATAAAAACCACAATGAGATATCACCTCACCCCAGTCAGAATGGCCTTCATCAATAAGACAAATATTAACAAGTTTTGGAGGGGCTGTGGAGAAAACGGAACCCTCATACACTGAAGGTGGGAATGCAGCCTGGTGCCGCCCTTATGGAAGTCAGTGTGGAGGTTCCTCAAGAAATTAGGAATAGAATTACCATATGACCCAGCAATCCCTCTCCTGGGTATCTACCCAAAAAATCTGAAAGCATTTCTCTATAGAGACACGTGTACTCCAATGTTCATTGCAGCTTTGTTTACAGTGCTTAAGACATGGAAACAACCAAAATGTCCTTCAATAGATGAATGGATAAAGAAGTTGTGGTGTATATACACAATGGAATACGATTCCGCGTTAAGCAAAGATGATATAGGAGCATTTGTGACAACATGGATCGATCTTGAGAGTATAATGCTAAGTGAAATAAGTCAGACAGACAAAGCAGAGAACCCTATGATTTCACTGATATGTGGTATATAAACCAAAAAGAACAAGACAAACAAATGAGAAAGAAATACTCATAGACACAGACAATAATTTAGTGGTTACCAGAGGGTAAGGGGGTGGGGGGTGGGTGATGAGGGTTAAGGGGATCAAATATATGGTGATGGAAGGAGAACTTACTCTGGGTGGTTAACACACAATGGTATTTATAGACGATGTAATACAGAATTGTACACCTGAAATCTATGTAAATTTACTAACAATTGTCACCCCAATAAATTTAAAAAAAAAAAAGAATGCGTATAACTTTTCCCCATTGAGCATGATATTAGTTGTTGTTTGTCATATATGGCCTTTGTTATGTTGAGGTATGTTCTCCAAATCCAATTTGCTGAGAGTTTTCAACAAAAGTGGATGCATATTGTCAATCACTTTTTTCTGCATCTATTAATATGAGCATCTGATTTTTATTTTTATTTTTATTTATGTGGTGTATCACATTAATTGATTTGTGGATATTGAACCAATCTTGCATTCCAGAAATAAATCCCACTTGATTGGGTGTAACATCTTTTTAATATGTATTGCTTAAATCAGTTTGCTAATATTTTCTGGAGGATTTTTGCATCTATGTTCATTAGGGATATTGGCCTATCATTTTCTTTTGTTGTAATGTGTTTTCTTGATTTTAGAATCAGGATAATGGTAATCTCATGACATGAACCTAGGGGCCTCTTTTCCTCTTGAATTTTTTGGACTAATTTAAAAAGTATAAGTGTTCATTCTTTTTGCAACTTGGGTAAAATTCACCTGTGAGGCCATCTGGTTCAGTACTTTTGTTTGTTGGGAGCTTGCTAAGGACTGATACATTTTTTTATTAATTAAAGTTTATTGTGGTGACAATTGTTAGTAAAGTTACATAGGTTTCAGGTATACAATTCTGTATTATATCATCTATAAATCCCATTGTGTGTTCACCACCCAGAGTCAGTTCCCCTTCCATCACCATATATTTGATCCCCGTTACCCTCATCTACTATCCCCCTTACCCATTACCTGCTGGTAACCAATAAAACATTGTCTGTGTCTATGAGGTTTTGTTTCTCATTTGTTTGTCTTGTTCTTTCAATGAAATTATATGGTTCTCTGCTTTTCTGTCTGACTTATCTCGATTAGCATTATAATCTAAAGATCCATCCATGTCACAAATGGTCCTATTCCATCTTTTCTTACCACTGAATAGTATTCTAGTGTGTACATATAACACACTTCTTTATCCATTCATCTATTGAAGGACATTTTGGTTGTTTCCATGTCTTGGCCACCATAAACAAAGCTGCAATGAACATTGCAGTACACTTGTGTTTATGTATAAATATTTTCAGATTTTTTGGTTAGATACCCAGGAAAGGGATTGCTGGGTCATATGGCAATACTATTTGTAATTTTTTAAGGAAGCTCCCCACTGCCTTCCATAGCAGCTGCACTAGTCTGCATTCCCACCAACAGTGTATGAGGGTTCCTTTTACTCCACAGCCTCTCCAACACTTGTGACTATTTGTCTTGTTGATGATAGCCATTCTGACTGGGGTGAGGTGATATTTCATTGTGGTTTTTATTTGCATTTCTCTGATGATTAGTGATATTGAGCATTTTTTCATATGTCTATTTCCCATTGTCCTCTTTGGAGAAAAGTCTCTTCAGGTCCTCTGCCCATTTTTCAATTGGGTTGTTTGTTTTTCTGTTGTTGAGTTTCATGAATTCTTTGTACATTTTGGATATTAGCCCCATATTGGAAGCAGTGTTTACAAAATCTTCTCCCATTCAGTTGGTTGCCTCTTTATTTTGTCAATGGTTTCTTGTGCTGTGCAGAAGCTTTTAAGTTTCATATAGTCCCATTCGTTTATTTTAGCTTTTACTTCCATTGCCTTTGGAGTCAAATTCATAAAATGCTCTTTGAACCAAAGGGTCCATAAGTTTAGTACCTATCTTTTCTTCTAGGCAGTTTATTGTTTCAGGAGTTATGCTTAAATCTTTGATCTGTTTTGATTTATTTTTGGTGCATGGTGAGAAATAGCAGTCCAGTTTCATTCTTTTGCACGTGGCTTTCTTGTTCTGCCAGCACCATTTATTGTATAGGCTGTCTTTAAAAGTATGTTCTTTAAAAAGAGTCGTTCTTTAAAAGTTTGTTTTTTAATCTTTATGTTTTTGTGGTCTTCCTGCTTTCTTTTTGCAATTGATATCCAATTTCAAAGCCTTGTGAGCAGAGAATATACTTGGTATGATTTCAATCTTCTTAAATTTGCTGAGGCTAGTTTTGTGTCCCAATATATGGTCCATCCTTGAGAATGTTCCATGGACACTGCAAAAAAAAAAACATAGTCTGATGTTTTAGGATGAAGTGCTGTATAAATGGCAATTATGTCCATTTCATTTAATGTGTCATTTGCTACTGTGTCAAAAATGGTCTGTCCATATTTATGTGGTTTTATTTCTGGATTCTCAATATTATTCCATTGGTCTATGTGTCTGTTTTTCTGCCAATACCATGCTGTTTTGATTATTGTAGCCTTGTAGTACAAGCTAAAGTTAGGGAGTGTGATACCTCCAGCATTTTTCTTTTTTCTTAAGATTGCTTTGGCTATTCAGGGTCTTTGGTGGTTCCAAACAAATCTGATGATTTTTTGTTCCATTTCTTTAAAAAAATGCCATAGAGATTTTGATGGGGATTGCCTTAAATCTGTATAGTGCTTTGGGTAATATGGCCATTTTAATTATGTTGATACTTCCAATCCATGAGCATGGATTCAATTTCTATGTGTCTTCTTCAATTTCTTTTAAAAATGTAGTTTTTAGCAATAGGTCCTTCACATTCTTGGTTAAATTTATTCCTAAGTATTTTATTCTTTTTGTTGCAACTGCAAAAGGAATTTTTTAAAAATTTTTTTCTATACATTGTTAGTGTATAGGAATGCAATGAACTTTTGTATGTTGATTTTGTACCCGGCAACTTTACTGTATCTGTTTATTGTTTCTAATAGCTTTTCGGTGGAGTCTTAGGGTTTTCATATAGCATCATGTCATCTGCAAAGTGTGACAATTTAATATCTTCATTCCCAATTTGGATGCCTTTCATTTCTTTCTCTTGCCTGATTGCTCTGGCGAGGACTTCCAACCCTATGTTGAAAAGCAGAGGTGATAGGGTCAGCCCTGTCGTGTTCCTGAACTTAGAACAAAGGGCTTCAGTTTTTTACCGTTAATTATGAGAATAGCTGAGGTTTTGTCATATAAGGACTTTATTATGCTAAGGTATTTTTCTTCTATACGTATTTTATTAAGTGTTTTAATCATAAATGGTTGCTGTGTCTTGTCAAATGCTTTTTCTGCATCGATTGATATAATCATATGATTTTTGTCCTTTATTTTGTTTATGTGATGTATTACATTGATGGATTTGCATATGCTGAATAATCCTTGTACCCCTGGGATGAACCACACTTGGTCGTGATGAATAATCATTAGAATGCATTGTTGTTTTCGATTTGCTAAAATTTTGTTTAAGATTTTTGCACCTGTATTCATCAGTACTATTAGTCTATAGGTTTTTTCTGTGTTGTCCTTATCAGAATTTGGTGTCAGGGTAATGTTTGCCTTATAAAATGAGTTAGGGAGTACTGTCTCTTCTTCAAATTTTTTGGAAGAGTTTGAGTAGGAATTAGATCCTCTTTGAACGTTTGGTAGAATTCACTAGTGAAGCCATCTGGTCCCAGACTTTTGCTTTTGGGAAGGTTTTGATTTAATTTCGTTACTGGTTATCGGTCTGTTTAGATTTTCCAGTCTTCATGGTTCAGCCTTGGAAGGCTATAATCTTTATTTGAAATACAGTCCCTTTACTAAAAATTTAACAAAATAGGGTTTATGGATGCCTGGGAGCCCTATAAGATATAAATCAAGATGTAAAGAAGTGTGCAAACTGGAGTGTTAAATATGGAAGTTGAATTGGAAAACACAATGCAGTCTGAAAAAAGCTGTGACTTTTCTAACTAGTCTAGCCTCACAGAGCCAAAAATTTCTTTAAACCAAGAAGGGATGGGGAGGCTGCTCTGGAAGCAAAGGAAATAAGATAGAATTCTTGTTTTATTGTCACTTATTTAGTTATTGAGGCACTTTTTAATGTAACAATTTATATTAAGGTTAGATTCTTATTGGACTTAACTACCTAGTAATTTCTAAATATGGCCATAAAATGAGAGGCCCCAAATAAGAAAAAAATACTGAAAAGCATTCTACAATTACTAAAGTGAGTGGTCTTTGTTACTTAGGAAAGAAGATAATTTTCACCAAAATAACCTTCCTGTTGCTTAATCAATAGAAAATTACTGAGGATTTTCATATGAATACAGTGAAATAGATCATTTCAGAGCAGTTAGTTAATTTGTAGTAACCGAGCATTCATTCCTTTTTAAAACAAACAAACAAACAAAAAAATCAAAAGAAAATAACAACAAAAACAAAACAAAACAATAAAGTAGAAAGCTTTCAGTGCAGTTAGCATAGGACTCTGTTCTGCACCTGTCTCTGCAACAATTGGTAGAATTAAGGATATCTTTATTGTTATATTTTTTAACAATATGATAAAAAACTAGTTCAATTTTATAGTTTTAATTGGATGGTTAATCAGTAGGAACCATAACCATCACCAGAATATATCTCAGCTTCTGAATAGCCATTGGTATATTGCAAACTCATTCATGATTATTGCACTCTGTTTCATGGCCAGAATCTTATCTGACCTACGGTCTCTAGCATTAGATGCCTTAACCAGACAGTTCATGATTATTTATAATGTTTTTGATGCAAAAAAAAAAATCACATTATATTAGACATAAATAAAATTCTGGTAAGCCTGTTTTCTTTTCAGACATAGAAAGGAAATACTTATAAATATCTAGGAAATTTATGACTCCTTGCTATGGACTGAATTATGTCCCCCAAAATTCATATGTTGAAGCCATAACACCCAATGTGCCTGTATTTGAAGATAGACATATAGGTAGGTAATTAAGGTTAAATGGGTTCATAAGAGTGAGGTCTTCAGCGTATAGGTTTATTGTCCTTATAGAAAACACACCAGAGAGCACTCTCTTTCTCTACCATGTGAGGACATAGCAAGAAGGTGGCTGTCTGCAAGCCAGGAAGAGTGTTCTCACCATAAACTGAGTCTTAGGTTGTCATCTTGGTCTTTGATGTCGCAGCATAAAGAACTTTGAGAAATAAACATCTATTGTTTCAGCTCCCTAGTCTGTGGTATTTTGTTATAGTAGCTTGAGCTAACTAAGGCATTCCCATTAGTCACTGTTCCTGCCACGCTATCTAGGGAAACAACACACTTTCTGCCATAGTTACTATTCTTTTTCCTTGATTTCTTCATATTCTCAGTACATATTATCATTTAACTAATAATAAATGTATTTAAAATTTATCCCATTTATTTCCTGTCTTCCATTGATAGAATGTAAACTTCATGAGGACAGAGATTTCTTTTCTGTTTTATTCACTGATTTATCAAACACCTGTCTTATCTTCTTGTCCTTGGAGCATTAACCTTTAAAATGTTGAAGGATAATGAACTCGGCCTAGAAACTCAGGAAAAATAACAGCAAATAAATTAATAACCCAAACAAATAAAAATTAAAATATACACATTAATTAAAATTAGAATAAAAAGAAGGTAAACCTAGTAAAAAAGAGTTATATAAATGTAGCCTTGCAACCAAAAGTGCCCTTATCACCATTCCATAAATTAAGGCACAATAGCGCACAATCTTAAGATGAAATTCTGTAAGAACCAATTACCAAGAATAGTAAATTCCTGGATGCTTCCAGGAATTTTCAACACATAATACTCTGTTGTCAGTCTAAGAAATCAATATATATTATTTATTTTACAGGAGAGTAAATACTTTAAAACAATGCACACAAATTCATTTAAGCACAATAATTATCAAATTTCAATATATTTCCAAGTGAATTCGTTGTTAAATGCTGAGTCAGTACAAAGAATTATAAAAAAGATAATTAAATACATTGAAAAATATAAAATAATGTTTGGCTTACTAAACTACATAATTTTTTACTAAAAATCTTTGGATTATGAAAGCACTATTGCTCTCCATTTGAAACTCATTGCCAAAAAAACATATTCTATAATGAATTACATCACCATCTCAGAGAATAAGGAATGTGCATTTTTAAGGTATATGTATGTTCAACTACATACTAATATATTTTAGTAACCACCAAATGTTGAACATTAACCACACAGGGAATTAACATATTAATGTTTTCATTGAAAAAGAAAGCTATCTTTCCTCATCACATTATGCATTTATAGAATAGAGATCTGTCAAATAAATTACTGAAAGTAGTTCAAGTAAGACCTCATAACACTTGAATATTATAATTGCAAATAACCTTTAAAATGAAAGACAAATGGTAAAATTTAAAAGCCATTTAATTTGCATAAATGTAGTGTTAATATTTTCCTGGTTATATGTTTTATAGTTAATTTACATAAGTCAATTAGGTCTTTAACACATTTTTTTTCAATTTTATTTTACCATAATATGAGGTGTGATAAAAAATATGGTGAATGTTTAAATACAAAAATTATTATGGTAAAAACACATGGCCATTAATCCCCCTTAAAATAATCCCGCCTCACTTCAAACACACTTATCCTATTGTTCTTGACACTTTCTGAAGCAGTTCCGGAAATCCTCTTTCATGAGTGTCTGTAGTTGCACCGTTGTGGGTGCCTTAACGTCCTGAGTCAATTCAACACATTTACCTTTCACGGTCATTTTGACTTTGGGGAAGAGCCAGAAGTCACTTTGGGGACTTTGGGAAAGTGCCAGATCCCATGAATAAGGTGGGAACAAGGTAATGTTTTTATTTGACACAAATTGCCATACGAGAAGCAATGTGTGACACACAGCCTTTCCCATTGTGATCACAAAATATGGTGAATGCTGCTGCTGAGTGCAATCCAACAGAAAGGCAGGGATCTTCAACATGGGAAATGGTGCATGGAACCATAGTAACAGTGTGTGACAAGTTTCAATTTGTTTGGTGCAGTCAGTCAGGTATGAGCTATGGTTGAGAGAAGGTGTGTTTTAAAGTGTGCCGTAAATCATCCTTTATCATAATGACAATCTGGGTCACACTTCACTTTTAATATGTAGCAATTTCTGTCAAATAAACACATTATGGTGTGTCCTCATCCACCTTATTCACTGGATCTGGTACCGTGCAACTTCTGGCTCTTCCTCAGAGTCAAAATCATTTAGGACATTAAGACAGCCAGGACAGCGCAACTAAAGACACTTATAAAAGAGGACTTCCAGAACTGCTTCAGAAGATGGCAAGAATGGTGTGATAAGTGTGTTCAAAGCGAAGGGGAGTATTTTGAGGGAGGGTTAACGGAAATGTCTTTTACTGTAATAATTTTCCCCCTGCCTTTTTTATTTAACGTTTTAAATTTGCTTTTATTATATATTTATTATTTATTTATTTATTTATTTAGACATTCACCATATTGTTTGATTACACCTCATATGTAATATGGAACATTTTATCTATAAAAATAAGGTGATCTCATAAAAGTAACTTCGCGTAGCTGGAAACATTGTAGTCAGGACTCTATTATGTTGTCAATGCCTGTTTGAAGTAAAAAGTTGTATTTTAGAATCTAGTGTGTCTAAAACTTATATTCAGCTATTGGGCTCTCAGAATTCAATTCTAGGGAGTCCTCCAGGTCAACAGTCATTTTTACCTTGGATGCACTATAAGCCTTAAAACAAAGGGCTATTATGGTGCATATTGTTGTCTTCCTTTACTTTGAAAATCATGGTAACATTGGACACCAAAGTTATTAGTTTTTAAGTTTTATCCATCAAAATTCTATAAACGGAAATGCATTCAATACATCTGTTCTGACAATACTGTTAGCTTTAACAATAAAATAGAACAATTCATCCATTGATTAACTATAATGATTTTAATGTCATCCATGGTCCATAATCTCTAACAAATTAGAAAATTCTTATAGTGCATGAATTTAACTATAGGCCAAGTTGCACAGAATAACATCAATTTATACATAGAAAATTTTATTTTATCTTTTAATTAAATTTATTGGGGCAACATGGTCAGTAAAATTACATTGGTTTCAAGTGTACTATTACATATCATCTATATATCACACTGTATGCTCACCACCCAGAGTCAGTTCTTGTTAACTTTCTGTGAATCACTTTTATGTGCCAAGGACAAATGTATTACAGACAGGGTTGTTACCATCATCCACCATTGGAATAATTTAATTGAACACAGTGAAATTCTTTTCTCTAAATAAATTTTACCTCCCTTATTATATTACCTCCATCTTTTCTTGGACCAGTATTTAATGGGAATGAAAGTTGATCTCAACTCATTTCAATCCATATTAGTTATAAAGGTATTAAGGCCTCCTGTGGGACAAAGACTATTCTTTGTAGTCCATGTCAATCAAAATTGAAATGGCAGGGTAAGTTAATGAAAATTGGAAATTTTATTATTTCCTTTTCATTCAATTACATTGTCTGACCCAGGATTTATGTTAAAATTAAAGGCCATGTGAATGTTAACCACACATTTGCTAGGGACCATTACATCATTTGGCAGGCAATAGAATTAACTTTAACAAACGTCCACTAAAACACCTAAATTATCAGTCTTTTCACTTTGTTTTCAACCTATTTTTCAAACTCATGTTAAAGTACATGAATTTTTGTTACACTGATAATTTCTAGGACAGTTAAAATGCTTTAAGATTTAAAAGCATAATCATGTAGCTACACCTATTTTCGAAAGTGAGATGTCTTAATAGGTAAATCAAATTGTTAGAGAAAAATATGAGCCAGTGTAATTGTATGTGATTGAAAATATATATACAAACAAAAAAACAATAACTTATTCAGGTCAGCCTGGCCTATGGTGTTCATCAAATACCCTGTTGGTTTGGTGGGTTGACAAATAATCACATATCCAAGCTCTCCTGTAACAAAAGAAAAACATACATATATGAATATAGAGATAAATGTATTATATTGACTGTCTGAAATAGGAAAGTCTCAAACTACTGGAGTTAATCTTATATCAGACTAGCACAAATCTATTCTATTGGTGGTATTTTCTCATCTAAAAATCATATTTGTAAAACAATATAAAATGTGCAACCTCCACATTATCTGGCTCCAACAAATATTAAGCTGAAAACATAGACTTTTTGGTGTGCGGGGTGTGGAAATTAGGGCTATCAGGTCTGAAGATCCTAAGCATTTTCAATATTCACAGCAAAACCAACTAATGTCAAAACGTTGGTTTCACTGGGATATCATTTATCTTGAAAACATACCAGAAGACTTCCATGCATAAAAATGTATGGAAAGCAATTGTTCTTAGTTTGTCATTTGTTTCTGTTTAACTTATTTTCTGTGAATTTCATATCATAGTATCTAATATTTAACCTTATTGATGTCTAATGGCTTTTTTTTTGGTAAGGGAAAATAGCACATTTTCGAAGTTGTTTTTATGTGTTAGTTACAGATGATCCTAGATTTTTACAAACGGCTTGCAAATGTTCTAAGTCTCTTATGACAAAGTGTTTCTCAGTTTTACAAATTAATTTACAATAAAACAACACAAAATACTGTGGTAAAAGGAAGCAAATTCATGTTTACCTTTTGGTACACTAAAACTTAAGTGCATACAAATTTTTATAAAGTAACTATACAATAGCTTCTTTAGTGAACCTGCTTACTAACAAAAATTAGAAAAAAATTAACAAATCTTGACCAGGGACTATGCGGTTACTAAGTCACATCATATAATTATTTATAGGATCTAAACAACAAAAAAGGTTGTGCAAAATTCTGGAGCATGGTCTCTTCAGGGCAGTTGCTAAAAATAAAAATTGTGCCACAGCAAAATGGTCTCAGACCACTCTGGTCATTGAGTTTGCTCAAATTCTGAAATAGAAGAGGAAGAAATAAGCACACGCTACTAACTTTTATGTGGATACCATTGTCAAAAAACAGTAGTAACTGAAGCAAGCTGTCCAGCAAAGCTAAGAAAAAATATTCTGAGGCATCAGAGTATAGCAATTTAAAGCTCCAAGTCCAAGAGCTGACTTTGAAACCAGCTCTACCACTTATAAATGTTATAACTTCCCTGAGCCTCAATTTTCTTATTTCTGAAAATGGGTTAAACAATAGTATGTACCATATAAGCTTTTGGCAAATTGAGTGAATTAATATGGGTAAAGCTCTTTACATATTTCTGGGACATAATGAGCACTCAATATGTTATAATAGTAATAATAGGGATTTTGGTCAAGATGGCAGAGTAGGTAAATGCTGTGCTCACTTCCTCTTAGGACCATATCAATTACAACTGAACTACAAAACAACCATTATTGAGAATTATCTGCAGTCTAGCTGAACCAAAGCCCTAAAACTACAGACATACAGAAAAAGCCACCTTGAGACTAGTAGGAGGGGCAGGGACACAGAATGGGCTGGTCTCACACCCATGCATGACCATTAAAAACTGGGAGGTATATCTTGGCTGTGGAGGTACCCCTGGAGGAGCAAGTGGTCCCGGCCCAATACCAGGTTCCCCAGCTCAAGGTTGCAGTGCCGAGGAGAGAAGACTCCATAACTCTGGTTATGAAAACCAGCGGAGATTGTGACTGAGATGGAGGGTGGCCTGAGATCCAGGTACTCTTCCTAAAGGAACTGTGCATGAATTTACTTGCTGATGGACTCACTCACTCTGAGCTCAAGTGCTGGGGCAGCAGCTTGAAAAGTGCCAGGGACATACAGGAAAGAGCTGAATTCTCTGGCTAGACATGAGGGCTGGGGGGGCAGCTTTCTCCAGGACAGAGGAGCTGGAGGAAGTCATTGTTTCTTTGTTGATCCCTACCCTCTCTCTGTTTAAAGACATAGGCAGATACCATAGCTGAGTCTCCACCAAACTGGCTATCATGTTTCATCTGCCCTGCCCTGTGACTCTCCCAGACCTCACTCCACCCAACTTTCGGGAACACCCAAGCTACTTCCTAGTTCATACTGTGGACTTTTATAAAATCTCTCAAAGGTTCACAAAACCCAAACAAGCAGCCTCTGACTTGAACATGTCCTGTACCACTGGCTGAGCAGCCTTAAGCCTAGCAATAGCAACAACCGGCCTCTGTTCACAGATTGGCCTCTTGAGACATCTCTAAGACAAGTGCAGGTGGTGACCATTTGCTGATGGCTTTGTGGCATATACCAGGTGGCCCTGGGCAGAACACAGTCTTTGGCTAAATTTGGCCTGCAGTGGGTTCCCTCCCAGGAGGCCCCAGGGATGGCATACCTGGTCGACAGCTTTGGACCAAACCAGAGCATCACCTAGCCACCTTCAAAGGCAGCACACCCAAAGGGAAGACTAAGCAAACTCCAGAGCCTTGCTAAAGCAAACCATGCTCTGTAGGGTTAACCCCTGCACCACAGATCCTCCACTGTAGTCACAACCAATCATCACAACTAATCAGCCTGAGGGTCAATCCATCTCATTAACATGCAAACAGCAACCAATGCTCAACTACAGAAGGAGGGTACACACAAATAATACAAGGGTGACACCTGTAACACCCAGCACTGGTGACTGGGGAGACTGCACCACTGAGTCCCAAAAAACACCTACTATATAAGGCCACTCTACCTAGACCAGTAGGTAGCCAAAATGGGGAGAAAAGAAACATGTCCCAAATAAAAAACAGAACAAAGCTCTTAGAAGAAGAAGTAAACAAAATGGAGACAAGAAATCTACCAGACCCAGAGATCCATACCTGGTTATTAAAATGCACAGTGGTCTCAGGAAAAACTTCAACAAAGGGATAGAAAATGTAAAAACATATAAAAGAACCAGTCAAATAAAGAACACAATAACTGAAATAAAGAATACATTAGAGGGAATCAACAGTAAATTAGATGAAGCAGAAGATGAAATCAACAATTTAAAAGACAAGGTAGCAGAAAACACCCATTGAGAACAGCAAAAAGAAAAAGAAAAATCCAAAAAAATCAGAATAGTTTAAGGGGCTTCTGGGACAACGTCAAGCATGCCACCATTCTCATTATAGGGGTACCAGAAGCAGAAAAGCAATAGCAAGAGATTGAAATAATGACAGAAAACCTTCCTAACCTGGTGAAGGAAATAGATATATAAGCCTAGGAAGCACAGAGAGTCCCAAACAAGATGAACCCAAAGAGGCCCACAC